>NW_028277168.1:3532500-3832500 GCF_051122295.1 Plectrocnemia conspersa
ACGGTTGTCATTTTAGGGTTGAACGAGGGTTGTAGTGTATCAACTGTCATATTTACATATTGTGAACCGCCGAAAAAGGGTGTAAAATTGACGCTCGAATGGAAAATGTCAGTTGTGACTGCCTTTCCGGGGGTTCTAATTTACAAGAGAGCTTGTGATGCGATTTCATATGTGCATGTTATATAGATAATCTCTAATGTTTTATAGATAAAAAAAAATAATAAGCTCCCTAAAATCTAGATTTATTCATACAGAGGTATGAGATATCAATTTATAATAATCAATAAAATAGATATAAACAAAAAATATTTTAATCTAGTACTATAGGGCAATGTTTCTTGAGCTTTTTTCGTTATTTTATTAAAATGAAAAAAAAGGATTTAATTGCATATTTTCACATAAAAATCCATATACATTATAAAGTAAATGTTTATTAAATTATTTTATAAAATATTTGATTTAAACTTGAATAAGATGATAGATTATATTGAAAATTCACTGTTATGTCTAACATTATAATTAAATAACTAAAATTATTTAACAAATTTTGCAACATAGATTAAAAAACTTAAATTTTAAATTCATAGTTGATTTTAGCTGTAGATAGTTTTCCCTATTTTTGCTTAATATTTGAAAAAAAAGATCAAAAAAAATTTATTCGTAAGATAAGAAAAATCGATCATAATTATAAAATATTTATTTGAAAGTATTAAATATTAAACCATTGTTCGGTTAATTTATTTATTATTATCAGATAATCATTAATAAATATGTAGTATTTAAAACAGTAAAATACGTTCATACGATTTGAGAAACTGACAGATACGTTGGCTCTTACACAACTCACTTTTTTTATACATACATAGACACTTAGCTTTATATATCTATTATATAACTAATATTTTTTAATTTCTTCTAATCAATATTTCATAACTGCCATTCGTATGTATCAACTCACGCACACTGTATATATCCACCGAGTCAAATCGTGATACCCTTGCGTTTCGTTCCTAAAACAATCTCCAAGGAAGCTGCAGCCATGGTACATTATATATCGCGTCGATATAATTGATGACCACCGTTCTGGAAATTGCTCCGTAGGATAACCGGCTCACTCTCTCGGCTTTTATAGCCGATAACGAAAAAACAAACGAGCCCGAGCTTTTATGCGCTGATATTAATTAATTTGCCATTATTTATTAAGACGTTTAATGTTAATATTGTTTTTTTAAGTTTAATTAACAATAAAATCTTTTTAAAAATTATGGTAGTAAATGTCGTTAGTTTAAAATTAATAAATATTAAATTAAGTGACGATAAAGTCAAGGAGTACCATATAAAAGCAATTCGATTTTGAATTATGGCGTATCAATGTAGTTATAAATGGCAGATGATATATTTTTAAATTTATTTTCAGTTAAGAATTAGATTTTAAATTAATTAAATATTTTATAATATTTGTGTACAAATTCCAACTGCAACGGCACCGACATGATTTTATTGCTTTTGACGTGAATTTTTGTCTTCTGAGAATTGATAATTGTTTTTGCGCGCTCATTTTTACCAAAATTCGGTTTAAATATACTTTAATCAGCCCTCTTATATTAGAAGTCCATAGTAATATCGATAAGGATAACTATCATATTTTTAAAACATAGTGTAATATCGAAATGCAGACAAACTATATAGCAATATGTGAGATGTGTTGGCTTAGTTTGTATTTTGGACTTGACTTAATAAAATTTCTCAAACTATAATTAGTTATAGAACTTTTATTGAGTTAGGTTTGGGTTTGAACAGCAAATGAACGTTTCGCAACTGTCAAATTGAGTTTCATATATATTTTAGAGCAGCATATTAGCGCCAATCAGGTAAATTATATTTTCGCTAATAAAAATATATATTTACTGGTAAAAATATATTTGTACTTTAATAGTGAAAATATAACTTTACTAAAAAATACACATTCACTGTACATTTTTTACATCGGATGTAAATAAATAAAGTAAAGTATGATAAGGGTTGATTGTGGGTTATAGGTGAAACATTAAACTTACGATTACAATGAAAAGTTGATGTTACATTGAAAGAAGAATAAGAAGTAAGAAAGCTATCTTTATGTTATGGTCTATAAAATTTCTATTGTCTGTGCAAATTGGAAAATTGCCTGACATTGTCTTTTAAAGAGGCGTTAAGCTCAACACTGGAACTGACCGAACTTTCACCGCGACAAGTGTGTCACACGTTCTTTGTGGTGCTAATCTGTTGGCAATGTGATATTTTATGGGAACACATTGCTTACGAATCGTGACCGATGATGAGGCACTGTGTTCTGCTAATGGCCACACCGTGCGATTTTAAGTCATTAGTGATCTTGGGCCATATATACGCGAATCGTGTGTGATATGACAAATATGAATCTCTTTGATTAATATGACTCAGCATTTATTATGACGTCACAAAATCACTCAATTATCACTTGGATAAACATCAATTTATGAGGAAAACTCTTGGTTTTTTGCGTCGTTGTTCGCGGAAGCGCTGTTCATTTGTCATGGGGTGCGTTTTGTGCGGGCGAATAGAGCCTCCCTTATCAATTTATCACAGCGGAGGGTCGTCTGTGAAGTTAATCTGAAGTTAAGTGGATGTCCCTTGTCGCTGTATCCTGGCGGTAAAAAACAGCCCCCGCTTGGGGGAGGTCAGGATAAAGGGGAGACGTTGCGACAGCAGATGTCTGAAACCATTTCATTAATAATAAGTTGCAGATTAAGATCTGCATATTTTATAATATTTATTTATTGTTATAGACCTGCAAGAAATTGTCCACTGAATTAATTTTGTCAAAGGTTAATCGTGCACATTGTCACGCAAGATAATTCAATCTTTTCGATTGCCTAATACAAAGTTCTTTATACATTTTGTCCATTTCTTTTCAATAATGATAATTTTACTAATATGCAAACATATTTATATATTAAACTAACAGCTCAATGTATTTTTTATTCATTATTTTAAAAATGTTTAGTGTCCCTGACTTCATCGTCGCCAACAAGTGAGTCGTGTTGTCCCGGGACACAAAACGTCATGTCCCGCACAATGGCTACAAGGGTGGGAACAAAACGTGAAAAGCCTTCCGCTACCATTATGGTAATTGTCGGGGGATGATCCTTTAAGCGATGATCTAAATCCCAAAAAAGGGACAACCAACATGTCATGTTTGCCCTCTAATTTCCCTTTTCATCTATTCACCATTATCATACTGGTTTACATTCACTTTTCATGTTAAGATTTTCATTGAAGCACACATTTTATGAGTGATTAATGTTCTTTATCAACCGTGGATGTTTGATGAAAAAATAAAATCTGAATCAATAATGATATGGAAAAAGCAAGCAAGATCTCAAGTATGGTTCTCAATTATTCGTAGTTTTTAATTATTTGAATATTGAATACTAAATGAAAGAAATATTCGAATATTCGTATTTTTTCTGTGTTTTTACCGATAGTAATTTATTAAATTATTTTCATGTAAAATATTGTTTAACTCAAAAATAATTATTGGTTATTAATTAAATTTTAAATTTAATATTAATTACTTTCAGAATTGTGAAACTTTTTAATTTTATAAAATATCATAAAATATGCTTCATTGTTTATTAAATACTTTTTGAATAGGGTCGTCATTTCAGCTGTGATTGCAATACCGGTAATACCGGTATTGGGGCAAAAATTTTGTATTACCGGTATTACAAAATGAAATTCTGCTAGTAGCTCAAAGTGTGTCGATGTTTATTCACGTCCAATTTTTATTGTCAAATCTATGTAATAAACTGTGTCAAATAGTATACTTTCGCTTTTATTCATTGAAATTTATGAAACGATCGAAACCTTGAAGGAAAGTTTGACTCATTTCTGAAGTCAGAATATGGTCGTACTAAATTAATTCTTTCAGAAACTTCGTCTTGCTTCTGACTTGAAATGAATGAGAGTTCAGCACTATCAGTATGTAAATTAAATTATTATTTATAATAATTATTATTTCAGCTTACAATCAATAGATTTTATTTTAATTTTTAATTACGATATTCATCCATAAGAATATGTAAACAAATTTTGTGATGATCGATTGGTATTATTATTATCTAATAATAATTAATTCCGATTTTTTAATTGGGATTCGAATTTAAGCTTTTCATGTATAAGCCACTGGCTATACCACTGGTCTATGTCATTTTTTATTAATTTAACAAATTAAACAGTCCATTTTTTTATTAATTTAACAAATTAAACGTTGCATTTTTCTCTGCTAAAACTGTTTTTGTAAAATTAGGAACTAATAATGTTCAATGAATAAATATTAAAAAAATCAAATATGTTGTTAGATATTGCATACTTAGTTTGAGATAATAATATTCTAAAAATTATGTATTGTTAGTCTTCTATATATGTTAACATTTTTAAAACATATCATTATCTACTGGAATATCTGTGAAATAATAATAATGTATTTTTTTAAACTTAAATTTAAATTATTTTGGTCTTTAGTTATAGACTTTAACTGTAATTGAGTTTAAATTTTTTTGTTATAAAATCGACAAACAAATCTGTTCATATCTAAAAATGTGGCAAAGAATACTAAGTAGATTTTTATGTAAGCTTTTAAAACTTGTTGCATAAAGTTTTTGGTTTTCGTTGGCATGTTCAATTAGATCGTAAGTTATAAAAATCATATAAAGGTATATGTATGAACAAAATAATAATATTAAATCAATATATTTTATTTACTAGTGGAACAATTTTATTCGATTCGATAATAAGCGATGATGCTTAGATTTAATTATGTTAAAATTAGGTAACACTATATAGATCAATTCAATTCTCTGATGACTTCCATATTTTAGTGATTCAAGATTATATAAAAATTATATAGAATAGATGATCATTTTTATGTATACTATTTAATAATAAACTGACATGAATATATAAATTTATTTAAAATATATCTAAATACAATATAATTAGTTCTTAAATATATACACACAGCTTGATTGAAGTATACTAAAATATAATTTGTTCAGCAAATTTTAAAATGTCAATGACTATAACAACAAGCGTTTACAAAATTAAATTTTTTAATTTCTTTATTATGAACATGAGATTCTACTATAAATATTTACTAATCAGTTTAAATTTTTTTTTATAATAAAGAAGATACAAATTAGTTTTGCTATTTTTAAAATACATAATATGATATTAAACTACTCTGAATGCTTCGGTATGGTTAATTATAATATTATACTTACAAGACACGTATTAATAAAAAATATTTTAAAATGATAATAATAATTATTACAGTGATTAACTTGAGAATAAATATTTTATAAATAATTACTTGCTTAATTTTAGAAAAAAAATTGATTCACCTTTCTAAGATTAATATAAAAAAAATCTGTTCATATTTATTTCAAGTACCATTATATTTTTGTGATATACAATTATAAGCTTCATTTATTATCGATAGTATATTATTACATATGACAAAACACGTGTCAAACCACCAAGGGACAAGCAGGCAATTTCCCTCTCACAAGAGGGTCGCCAAATTTATTTCGCGCACTTTAAAAATAAAACTATAGACATTGAAAAAAAAAGTTTATAACCGCCTATCTAGAATATCGACTAGCGGTTACTCTGGTTATACACATTTATTCTCGTTTGTGTACTTTAGCGCTTTGTTCCCGATTTACTGGTACCATATGTCTCGGAGTTGACAATAAACAGAAGGCCCCTCGCTTTGCGTTCACCTCTCGAGTTATTTCTAGACGTGACACGAGATACACTTTTTATGTATCCGTCGATCGATAAATACCTAGGTATGCATAATATTATCTTTTTAATTTTTAGATCGTAATGATTCATGACGATTCGTAGAATACAGCTGATTTCTCGATAGAGTATTCCATTCAAAGAATGAATCATGCTTTCCAGCGATTCCAGATAATAAGTAGGGAACAAACATTTATTGAAAATTTCATATCCTGCCTACTCAATATGTCCTGATAAGTGATTGACTACTTACATTGTTTGAATTCTACGAATTTTATCAATAAAGAAATCGATTGTCCTAATGCATCAGCATGCACTCAATGTGTTACTTATTTATATATAAAAAAAACATTCAAACAACAAATTATAATTTTTATAATATATTGTAAAATAAGCGATTTACTGATAAATATTTTTCAGGGCCTGTCCAGTGATTTTTTTAACTAAATAAAAATAAGTCAATCGCAAACTCCTTCAAAAGCGGCATTTTAAAAGTGTATTTGTCTATATATCTAAGCAATAAGCAATGAACCCAAAGACTCGCATAACTTGGATTTATAAAAATGAAATCGGTAACTTAATAATAAGTTAATTGGACAATACGTGAAGAGAGAAGCGGTTGTTCAATTTATTTATTTATTTTAATATATTAAAGTCATCCGTACGGACTTGTCTGGTAATTCAGAATAACAGTGAAAATGTAGAAAAATCTAATCTGTGATGATTGATCAGATTATAATTATTTAATAAATACTAAAAATGATCTCCCAGATGCAAAAAAATAAAAAATATAAAGGTTTATATGAGATGGAAGCTTGTAAGAATTCACTGTTATAAATTTAAGCGCTGTGTATCTGTTTTTATACACAGGATCTGCCTGAAGGAGGATTAGTGCTCGCCCGATTTTTTCTGCCACGAGCAATTACGACAATCTGATGTTTTCAACTGAACCACTGTATATGGCCGCTGCAACTTGTCATCTAAATAGTTTAAAGCAGCCGTTCAATATTTTGAACAAGTATAAAATAGTGTAACTTTTCAACCTGTCTTTTGCTAAAATATATGAAATTTACATTTGCAGAAAGTTTGAAATGGCTATTGTGATGCTGTCAATTTAATTCATCTATTGTCACGTACGGTCTGCACTGTTTGGTATTTACTGGCACTCACTTTAAATGAAAGCTTTTAAACTTGCATTGCTTTTTTAACGATCATCGTGGACTTGAATGTTGTCTTTTAGGTTTGATCTAAGTTTAAGCCCTATATGAATTCTAGGGCTTTTTAATTTTTATCTTTTCTATGAGATCGGAACCAGTGATTATTATGGTACATATATAATTATCATTTATTTCGATTGTCACAAATTAGATTTTCCTAGATCTCTCTTATTTCAGAAATCAATATCATGATCAATAATTGGAATAAAATTAGAATAAAGCTGAAATAATAGTTTTTAATAAAAAAAATTGATGATCGGATTTTAATTTAATCTTGTGTTTTATTACTTACTTGTGGATATTGATTAAGTTAACACTTGTCATGTTTTAATGAAAGATTTAATACAAAATAAGAAAATATAAATGCACATGTCTGACCCTGATTTATGGCATTGGTTTCCATTGAATATTTCACAGCCTTTTTTTATTCGACACCCTCCGACCTTTCATCCCCGAATGGATTGTCTAGTTTGAAAATCGTCATAAGGTTTGGCCACCAGTGTCCGACGAATAATTCATGTGTCCAAGTCACGAGCGCTCGCTCCCCTGAATTATGTCTGCCCATAAACCTGAATTTCTGAGAGGGCCTGACTCACAACCCTAGGCTGGAAGAAAACTCCTTGCGAGACAGAATTATGATATTAATATTACATAAGGGGTTGCTTCTTATTTTCTTGGCCTTTAAACAGATTTTTAACTCTGGAACATGTAAAACATTTAACATTTCAAGTATCTGGATTTAAAGTTAGACATATTAATTTTTAAGTATCGTTGTCTACTAGTTAGTAAGTATGAGAAAATATAAAAATCAGGACATAGTATTTTATTCAGGAGTATAAAAAGTTCATAAATGTATGAAAAAATTAGTTCAAATATACATTTACTTAGCTAAAATTATAGTTTAAAGTGTATACATTTATTAGAGGTTAAATCATGCAGACTATTACCATATTTATCATTACGATCGAAACGGAACAGCTGCTTTTCTATATATATATTTAGTCTTGATAGTTTGGGTCCGAAAGGATATGTTTCGTCTGTGTTAATTTAAAGTGAGCTTCACTGGTAAAGAGCTTGAGGTTAAACTTCGCGTATTTACTTTTTGGAAATACACGAAGGGTAAGTGATCAATGGGAAGTAAGAAATAGTGATTGAAAAATATTTTTATGTCGGCGGTGGAGAAGTGGGAGGAGATCAACTACTTTTAATCTAGCTTTTACTTTACCAATCATTGTCTATTTGGACAGTATTTAAATTTCGAGTTTGTTAAGATACTGCAAGCTTTGCGCAATTCTAGAAAATTTGTTTTTTGCTGTCGGCAATTGTAAAATAATTAATTTATTATTTAAACCATGCTTAGCCATGATAAAATTGTATTAACTTTCATAAGCAATAGAGACACTAGCAATACATAATAAACATTTTACAATCACTCTTCAACCTTTAGAGGAATTCACCTTCCGATTCAAGTGGCCACCCTCGCCAGCAAAAGGTTTTATGAGCCGTAAAATTCAATCCATCCCCAAACAGGGCGGTCCGGTCGCAATATTATGAATGGTCAATCGCGAAAACACCACCCCTGCATATATGTACGTATAGCCCGAAGGTCTCCGGAACCGGAAAAACCGCTTTTCCGGCAAAGTGTGCAACTTGCATTTTGAGCACGTCCCGCCGTTTTCCGCCACCCTGCCATAACTCTTACGAGCGACTCCCGAAGATGCATTGCTGCATTTTACCACCTGAAAGATGACCCGTTTGATAATATGGAAAATGCCGTGTCTGAAAGTGGTTCTGTGTTCCGCTCATTATGGTGCGAGAGCCATAAATTGTCGAAGATAACGACTTTTAGTTGTATCTGGGTCATCATACAAAAAGTAAAAATAAGGGAGATTAAAATTTCGTTAAAAACAACATGAGGTATCAATACTTAGTGGCATATCTAAAATATCCTCAAAATTTCTTGGGTGCTACTGAGCTAAAATCTCACTATACAGGTCGAAGATGAAAGCGATTAATTAAATTAAAATCAGAAAGAAGTGACGTTTGTAATGAAAAAAAGAGTGAAATGCCATAAGTTTAAAAACTTGTTTTGATAGGTGTTTAACAGTCTACGCGTAAATAACTGTTCTTTATAGATTGTATATTACTGAATAATAAGGTATATATGTGTATAAATATAATCGTACATGATAAACTTTTTTAATAATCTAAATATAAATTAAAAATAATTGTTGATATCAACACTTTTAGACAACGTTTTTCTTTTAGTTCAGAGGTTGAAAAGTTATGAATAAGATAAGTTGTTGTTACAAATTTATTTATTGTAAATATATATTTATGAAAAGATCTTCGAGATTTTTATCGATAAGTTAAGAGTTTGATATAAAATTAAATATATTAATATTATATCCTTGGTATAAAATATAATTTATAGAAATTATTGCCTTTCAAGGAAAATCATATAATTTATATCTATAGTGCTTTCCATATAGAATATTACTTAATATTTTTAAAGTAGATAATGCGTATACTAATCAATGAAAATTTTGTATTGAAATGGCATATTTATATTGGTGAATCATACTTATATGTATATGTAAGTATATGAATAATATCATCTGTATTGCTCAATATATTTTATAACTTCTGATTCTCATTTACTGCAAAGTCACGCTCACATAAGACTTGAAATATATTTGGGGTCAAATCCAATGTCCAAGATAATTGAATCAGAAGGACGAAAGTACGTGACCACTCGACCTCACCTGATATTCGTCTAGAGTCTCTAGTTAGAGTGCAAGAAAAACACACGTCCCGCAGTCACGATTATCCTTTGGATTCTCCTGGACCGTAAAAGGTCGAGGGAGATGCTGTGTGTGACGAGGAAAATATTTGTCTTTGATGTGTTATTTAGTTGAATTATTGGCTCATCAGGCGATGTGAGCAGGTGTTGTGTCAAATGGCACGTCCCTACGTGACAGGGGAAAATTAGGTATGGTATATATCTTTTTTTCCTTTCTGTCAGAGTGTATAAGCATTCTAAAAAGGTATGTTTTGTGCTTATTAGCACAAGTGCTATAAAATTGTTCGCAGTATATGTAAGATCAGCAAGACATTGCACATTTGTATACATTGCTGTTTGATATTATATATAAAAAACTTGGCTCCAACTTTCATACATAGAAGATAACAGATACTAAAAAATATTGCACATCGACAATAATATATTTATTAATGAGTTCAGATTAACATGGCTTGATTTTCAGATAAAAAATAATATAAATTTAGAGTTATGTGGTAAATAAATAACATTTAATAGACTATTTTATTAAGCAAAATGATTAATACTCAACAGTTATAAATATTGGAAAACAGTTTTACCTTTTGTTAAAAATTGATGTAAGTAAACACTGTAATGACGCTACAAAATAATATTTTTTTTATACTGGGATGATATTGACAGAAGTTTATAGCCGAAAAAATAATAAAGAAAATAACCCTTTGTTCTTGCCGAAATTATAGAAATTACACATATTCCATCGTTCATTTTGCGCAGCAATATACTTTTCAATGGCTCGTATTGATTTATTGCTATATAAATTTTTTTTATTTATATTTGTCCAAAGTAATTTATTACTGTAATATTTTTTGAGCGCAGGTATAATTAAAATAAAAATTTATACCTACTAAATGCTATTTTTTTTAAATTAATATGAATGGTCTTGATACTATTATGTGTGTTTAATTCTGTTTTTATTATTTGAGCTTTTATTTTCGAATATTTTATAATATACTATAAAAAGGTATTTTCATACCTTTTTATTGTATATTCTAAAATTTTGATATCTTGACACGATAGAAATTAAAAAAAAACATTAAGATCCATTTGGGATTGGAACCTTAATCTTTTAAAAAAATATCAGTGACTTATACCACTCGTCTATCGTGCTAACAATTAATGTGCTGCGGCAGGATTTTGCTAAAATAAAAGTAAGTTTTATTATCTCATTAAGAATATATAAATGTGATTATTGATTAACCCTTAAATGCATAATTTTTCCAAATTTAAAAATAAAAATATTTTTAAACTAAAATTAGGCGACAAAAATAATTACAAAATATTTAGGCTTATTTGTAAATTATATTTATGAAAAAATGCTTGTTGTAAATATGCAACATCATGCAGAACCAGAACAAAATATATTAAAATTAAAAACAGTGGAAATTCCTAAAGTAATTTTTCTTCTTATTAAAACATAAGACCACACCATATTTTTCACACATTGTTTGTGAAATTCCATTGCATTTTGCATATGTTCTTCTTGGTCAATATGGGACAGTGTCTACAACTGCATGTTTTGTTTATTTTATGCAATAGAAATCAAAAATAAATAAACAATGGTAGACTAACCTTTTTGGAGTTTACTAATTAACTTTATTTTGTTTTATATCCACTAGCACAAATGAAAACAGATTTTGAAATTCCCAAAAATGTGACACATCTGCACCTAATGATTTTTTTTAAAAATGGCATTATCACGCGTACAAAGATATCTATCGGAATAATTTGAAAACACAATGGCTCGGTGTTTGTTACACATATATGTAACACTATGCTTAGATTCATGCGTCTGACTGATAGCAACACAATTATTCTTTTATTGATGTATGTATTTAATATATTTTTTTATTTAAATAGCTCATTATTAAAGAGCTAGCTTGATTTTAAATAATTAGCACAATATGCATCCGTGAGATTGGGAAAATCTAGGAAAACCTAATTTGTGATGATCGATTGGAATTTAAATTATAAATTCAATAATCACCAACACCGATCTTCCAGACACAATACAAATTGAAAAACATAGAGGTTCATATGGGATTTGAAGCCAGGTCTTTCTAGTATTATTTATTGATTATTAAACTAGTCTATTGAGTTGATAATAGACCAGACCACTAAAATGTGTATAAAAAAATCTTTTTTTGTATAATTAATAAATTTTGAGTGAAGAAATATAAGCAATAAAAATGTGCTTATTAATTTTCTAAAATTATAAATTCAACTTTATCTAATAACCAGTATTGTTTTTAAAAACTAAAAAGATATTCAATACTGATCTTTGTTGCTAATAATAAAAAAAATAAAATAAAATTGTACAATATCTTTAAAAGCAGTTACTATATCGTTAATAAATATTAAAAATTAAATATGCCCAAGATGAGATCATGGTACTTCACTTGTAGTAGCATAGCTCAAAGTAGTGCTGCCTAAATCTGCTTATTTAAAAACAATTAATGCATAATAAAGTGGATCTTTCAGAGCAAGAAGAATTATGTCAGTTTGAATAGACTAGAGTGGCTAAATTATGTGTCTATATTCTTGGCAATATCTTTTCATGTAGAGTTGATATTTTTGGCAATATCTTTTCATGGAACATAGATTAATATTTCATAGATTAATATTTCCTGTACAATCTAAGGAAAACGTTCGGACAACCAAAATCGAATATCGTATATTTGCTCCGGCACTTGGCCGCCTTCGTTCACACAAACCATTCCAGTTCGGTCAATTTCACATCAGACCACCCCATACAATCTTATCTAAACTCATTCCAGCCAACTACTTGCACTACCTCGATGCTCCCAGCGAGAGCTGTTCACTTTTCGAACACTGCAACCAACCCCCAGAGAGATGGTGCACTCGACCGCATCTCCAATCGACGATACAATATCAGAAGTCAATAAATCCTATAAAAGTAAATTTAATGTTAAGTTTATTCTATTGGTCAGGGAATTATTTAAAACATATGCTTTAGTTATACAAGGAAGAAAATAAAAAATAAGGTAGTTTCTGCGATGGTCGTTAGCACTCGTTTTTGTACCCTTTGCCAAAATCGATACCGACATATGAGGTTTCTTTTTCGTGCGCGGATGTCTAATGACAAAGGGAATGTGTGTTCTCCCATTAAGTGGGCCCTCAGAAAATAGTTTATCTGGGCCGTTCTCATGAGAGGACTTCTGTCAGGGGTTGGATGGGGTGGCGGGTGACAAAGTGGTGAGGGTCAGTACTATCATGCCATTTTTCCAGCAAAATAATATGAAATCATACTATTAACAAAACAAATTAATTTAGTTCTTAGATTAAAATCTTAAAAATACATACTATAGATAAAACAAATCTGAAGATAACTAAAATCGATTCAGGGATTTTTTATTTAATATTTAATCAAACTAAGAAATTTTCATAATGTTCTCGGAACATATATAAATTATTTATTTGCTTTACATATTTTTCAGTAATTATCTTATCGTAATATTCATTAATATAAATATAGTTTAGATGTGTCAATAAAGTCATATTATAAGGTAACAAAATTAATCTCTGTAAATAACGCATTTTTTCTATCTACTGTGCCACAGGGCAGTTGCTGTTCGTGCGATATGAGTAGTCCGTGGGGTGAGTTAGGTGCAAGGGACAAGACGTGTGATGGAAGACTTGTAATTATCAAGGCGATAGAATGTTCGTTAGACACACGTCGAATTCCAGATGTCTACGAGACACACGAAAGATGTGCCGAAATGACCAGGGTGTCTTGGGGGTGGTTTGGCTTGATTAGCCACGAGACGCACCGAGAATAAATAAACCACTCTCACCACAACAGTGTAATACTTAACCAGGAAATATATTGATTCATACCTTATTTAAAAAAAAAACTAATTCAACCCTGAGATGGAAGTCTTATGTTTAAGACAAAACAACAACTGGGCAATCAAAAGCTCTCCCCAACCCTAGTTTTAGTGCCACCCTCTGATGATTCTCCCTCGATGGACGTGCGGGTTGTCGCTATCTGCCTTGATTGACCTTTTTTCTTTCACAGTTTGACGCCCCTGGAAGATATATTAACTTTGGGATAAGAACTTGTGAAACGTGATAGAATGGAATAGGAATGCTTTCGCAAGATTTGAATGCTCACTTCTAACCTACTCATCTAGATGTGTGCTTTATGCATCACTAGATTTATTTACCGACTTGTACCATAATAATTTTACTCATCCTGTTATTACAAATGTATTGTGATACTTGAACCGTATTGCAGTAGCACATAAATCGCCAGAACGTCGCTGTTCAGTTTCTTCAACAGTTTCATTGCCACGACTAGCAGTATATCACGCAATTAGTCGTTAGTACTTTAACTTAAAAGTTTAAAATTAAAATTAACACAATGTATTAAAACGTTGTTTTAGGAAAAATTAGAAATATGTTATCTTAGATTTTTATTATTCATTTGTATGGAAAATTATTTTAGAAGCTTTTTTCAATAATAAAAATATAATAATTATAAAATAAATGATACATATACTACGCAAATGTTGGATCATCTATAATTTTTTCAAAGAAATTAGTTGATAAACTTACTGTGCACAAATACCGTTGGACCTTACTTTAATATATATGTATGTATTAAATGTCGTACTAGAGAACTACTGAACACACGAATTACCGTTATCCTATTACGCTAAAAACTAGATAAAATATGTATGAAAGCAAATAATCTGGTTTTACTCAAAATCATCTATATTGGTTAAAGGAACGAGGATTGAAAGGGACTAGCCGAATTTTGCCTTATATACCCTTCTTTCACAAATTCTGAAGGGTATATAAGGCAAAATTATTCCGTATTAATTACTCTTTAAGACACTTTAGTTAAGACATACTTCCACCGGTTTATCTTCAACTATCACTCTGTTTCTGATTCATTAAAAAGCTACGACGGATCGACAAAGATGACACGGAATATTCTGAGAAAGTAGCTAATTTCCACTTTAACTGTCTGATGCATGTAATTTATAAAAAATGTTTTATTAATAATAACTTTAATTAGGTTTAGGGTCTGTCAACCATTTTAGTCTAGGATAATATGTATAATGATACATCTCATTTTAAAATAAAAAATAAGGATAATAACCAAGTTTTAAATTTAACGTGTACCATCAAGAAATTAAATATGTATGTATATGTTTATAACATATATTTTTTATTTATAGTGTAATAAAGATATTTTATTTATTGCCCAAATTATTTGCTCTCTACAAGAAACTAATAAATACACATATATGTATAAATAGTTTTTTTTAATATCATTTCTTTTAATTTTTATTCCTTAGATATCATCACGAAATTTTAACTTATTTTTTTTTTAAATGTATTTATCATCCAGTGCATTAAATGTAGTAAAATAAAAGTAGTGCTGCTCTATTAAAATAATGATGCATTTTATAGCAATTTTTTTAACAAATATTAAATATAAAATGTATAATAAAGACATATTTGAATTGATTATAAACAGCGAAGAGCATTCAAACTCGTTTATGCAAAACTTTTAATGCGCATATTTCTAAAAAATATTATTTTGTTTTGTCTTCGGTCGTGTAACAACCTCAAATAATATACAATTCACAACAAAATAGGTAATAAAACACCAGACTAAAATTAATGTTTATGCGTCAGTTACATACATATTAATATTAAAAACTAATAACACACCTTATGATCAATATAAGCACGATTTTAGTTTTGATTATTAATCAAAATATTTTTCCGCGAGATAAGTAAAATTTAGGAAAATCCAAACTATGACGATCTTTCAGATCTAATATAAATTAAAATGTACATTATTATTAGTTCGAGATTTTAACATAAGGCTTTAAGATTTTATTCACTGATTTATACAATCGATCAAATATTTATCCGCGAGGTTAGGAAAATCAAAGTTAGAAATTAAAACAATACTTAGGTTCATATGGGATCTTAACCCGGAAATCATAGTAATTATAAGACTGGTTTTATTAATAGTTAACTTTCTATTTTAAATATAAGTTTTATATAATATTTGTTTTATTTGATGGTTTCAAATAAAAAATAAAAAGTTGCTGAACTAAAGTTTAAGGAACTCTTATGCGCTTTAAGGGTTAACCAGTTGAGTTTTACAACCTCGCATATATAAAATTCCAGCGATGACCCCTAGTGACCATTGGCTGAAATACACGCACACATATACACCATATCCTCTCAGAGTAGTGCAGTATCCGGGGGATTATTGGCCAATATAATAAATTGGCCGTTGCGTTCGCGATGGGGGTGTGCCCGGCTCCCCACAACTCTTGTGCCATTGTGGCCTCGAGAAACGCCCAAGAAAAGCCGTAAGATACCATCGCACTTGGGAGTTACTGCCGAGCCATGCACACCATGTGCATCTGACAAAAGAGCCTGACAAAAGAGGCCCGGGGCTCAGAGGTGACTATTCCGTGAATGACCCCGAAGATGGACAATCACACGTTGTCTTGTTAATTAAGAATGGGCAATAAAATGGATATCCTTCCGTGCCTGATTGCAAACGAACTTAAATAAATTTGTTATTAAATCCATTGAATTGTCATATTAAATGAGGCACTTAATCCTTGCTGGAAGCAAGAGGAACAGGGCGCTCTTGATTTAAACATATTTTTACCATTTGAACTAGGTTGCGTTGTTTCATTGATTTTTGGACGCTTAAAATATTTTTGATACTATCCTATTTCAATTCCTATCATGTCAAGGAGACGTTTGATCATTTTGGGCTATTTCTTAATGCCTAGACACGTTGGGAGAGAGAGAGGAGAAGCCCGTTCGGCACAATGGATCTGGTAACGGCTCTCGTTGTTAGCTGCCGGGAGCTCTTTTTCACAACACAATGGAGCAATTGTTTTCAATATAATTTATTACCTAATACGAGTGGGATGGGTCAGGCCATTGTGGAGATAACTGAAGGCAAATCAACTCCGAGAAACGATCCGCGGGTAATGCCTACACTGTCATACGGTCCGGCTTGGTCAGGCGTTGCCAACTTCGGCTGGATGTTGACCTCTGATCGTGATTAAGTAGGTATGTGAGCTGCTTATAAGCTGGATAAGTGCTATCAGTTGTATCTTGAAATGTTGATTATTGTTTGGTTAAGTAGGTTCTAAAATCAATGTGCTTGAGAATGCAAACTCGAGAGATGGAAAATTAAAATTAGAGTAAAACAGAATCAATATTCTAAGCCTGATGTTAACAGTGTAGCAGTATGAAAATAAAAAAAAGCATTAGATACCTCGATTTAAGACTACATATAAAAAAACGTGACTCCGAAAAGGGTTGTATTATTAAATTAAATATATTATACATAATTAGGTTTTATTAAAAAGACACAAGTAAAAAGCTTTAAAACATAATTTAAATATATACAAACAACTAAAAAAACAAATTGCTCGGGGTGGAGTAACACCAGTAAAAACTTTGTTCATATTTAATTTTTTCTACTAAGGATCAGATTTAATATATCCGAATTTATTCACAAGATGCACAAGTTATGGTAAACATAAAGCATCATGTTTCAGATATACATTTTATATTAAATTAAATAAAATATACAACATAGTTTATGGTTATTTCAAATAGCTATTTATCTGCCCAACTCTTTCCAGCAATTTCCACACAACGTATTAACAACTTAATAATATTTATATCCGATCCTTCGTTGGACTTTTGCCATGATTTTAATTTATCATCATATCATATCAGTGGTTGCGAGCCTCTGGCCCAGGGGCCATCGCGTGAATGCACTTGGTCTAGCTGGTGATTACTGTAGGGCACCATTCTACAGGTATACATATACACAGTTATCTATAAATGTATATGTGTTGCTTTATAATCGATTCAATTAAGCACCGGCGAAGACCTCATTGTAACCGGAGAGCCCTTACATAATAGAACAAGTGCTATATTGTGCAACTGATAACGATCTGCGGTGAACCAATCGGACCTTTTGTTGCTATAGACCAGAAGAAACGCCTGACCATGCTAATTTTTTTAATAGACACGAATTTAAGAAGCGATCCGTTGAGATACTAATCTAAGATTGTGGATGTTAGATTGAAGAGTTATTCGGTACAAGGTGATCGCGAGGCGATATGGGAAAATTTTGGAAATATTGAGCGCGCAAATTATTTTAGCTAATTAAGTACAAGTTAAGAAGAGTGTAAGAAAAAAAAGCAATGTTTATTTGTAAAAATATATATAAAGTCCAAACTCTTGTAAATCAGTAATTGGGTCAGACATTATTAGAAAAAAAATTATGGAGTAAAAATTTTGTCTCAGTTTGCCTCAATAATATTATTACCTGTTCAATAGCCAAATTTTGATGACACATTTTGACTATTTTTATTTTGATTCTTACGGAACAAAGAGTTTGCATTAAATTTTGCATCATAAATATAATAAAGCATTGTGAAGTAGAGCAAATGTCAAAGAAGGCTTTTGTTAAAAATACTTAATAACAAACCGTATATGAATGGTCCAAATGTTCTAAAAAATAACATTGCGATTTTTAATCGCCGAATTACTATTAAGGAGATTTAAAAAAAGTTTGTGTCTCCTATATTTCATGCGAAGTAATTTAGGACATGAAATAAGAAGCAACCAGGTGTGTTCTAGAACTGTTGAATTGTTTTAACGCACAATGAATCATTGGTTCATAGTTATGGAATCGAAACGTTCATTCGTCTCAATGAAAAACTAATACAAAAAAGTACGTTAAGTTTAGTCAAATGTCATGGTTCTTCTTAATATTACGTTTTATTATAACGGTCATAAGAACCTTTAAGTTTTACATAGTTTGAGCTAATAAATCTGAAGACGACGATCAAAATTTCAAGTGAACAACTTTTGACTTTTGCACCACGATAACGCATCGGCTCACACCAATGACTAATTCGTTAATTTTTTTTGCTAAAAACTACGCATTTTTTTATAGGCATTTTGTTTTTTTTTTAATTCCTGTAGATAAATAAGATATAAAAATAACAATGTTTTATGACTATAGAAGAGGTGAGGTAAAGACTAAATGCGTTTTTCTAAAAGTGTTTTTATGATTGAAAAAAATGTTATTATTATGTTGTATTATATTTAATGTCAATTAGAATACATATATTAAAGAATAAGTTATTACTTTTTAATTAAAATTTAATTTATCGTTATTTTTTAATCACATCTCGTATGTAATTATATTTTTTTCTTAAGCAAATTACATGTGCATATATTTTAATATATGCTAATTATTTATTAAAAAAATGTTTGTAGGTATTTCTTTAATCAAATTTATCTCATATACCATTTTATTATATAATATAAATTATATTTACATACTATATTAAATTTCCTTTAAATTTTTAATTTTTACCATTAGCTCATACATTATTTAACTTTATATTATTTGTTTATTTTTTATAAAAATTAAAAATAAAAACTCTCAATTATTTATTTTTGTATATAAAAACACATTTTTTGTTGTTTTCTCATGGCCCTGGTTTGCTCTCGGAGCCCTGTGGGCAACGCAAAGATAAGCATATCGTATCGCATGTTTTTTAACAAAAAATATTTTGTTAGTAGATTTACTTTGAATAAATAAACTCTTTTTAATAAAACTGTATAGTTTTTAAACAGTGAAATTGTGTATTTTAACTGTATTGATAATGTAAAAAATCTAGTTCGATGATATATCACCTGCACTGGAAGAGCACTGGTGCAAATAAGCATCGCGGGGAAAAGGTTAAAGATTCCTATTTTAGCTTTCCTTTATGAATCAATACAATATTTTTTTCGAATTGCCAAATGCTGCTTTTCAAACACGTTTTATTTTTAACATATTCATGATTATCTTACTAAATTTGGCAAGCTTAGAAATAAATTTATTAATTTAAATCTAGAATTTTTAATATCTTAATCTGTAGTATAAAAAAGTTCTGGACACTGTTTGGCACTTTTTATAAAACGAATATAAACACGGTTTTTAAAATTTTGGATGAGTTTATCAGTGAGATTAGATGGCCATCAAAATTTTTTTGTCGACTATCCTATATTTCTTTAAAAAAAATAAGTTAGTATCGAATAAACGGAACAGTGAATCATTTTATGCAATTGATAATTAAACTATTAAATATATAACTCGCTTTAAGGCTTATAAATTGCTCTAAAATGTGGTTATATGTTCATGAAAAATAGTCGTCGGAGTTATGTAATGTGATTATTAACGTAATACGTAAACAATGTAACACAGCAACAGTGAAAGGTAAGTACGTAAAATTAAGTCAGCAATACAAAAAAAAACCTAATTACGAAATCACGATGGCAATCTGTCAAGTACACATCCACATGCGCCTTTCAATCCAAGAAAAAAGACCTTGCTGCTTGACTTCCTAGCGGCATTGAATCATCGTCGCAGATTCGCCGAAAAAGGTCGCCGGTTCACACACGAACTAAGAGTAATACATCATACTATACATCAGAGGAGAAGAATATGATATAAAAAAGTGAGCACCGCGAGATGACATTTGAGTCCGGTCCGATGCTGGGTCATTAAAGCTTATTGATGACCGCAAATTGCACCCTGGCGCTCCGAAGGCTCTCTGCCACTTTTGTAGCACTGTGACTTCAACTGTGACATTTGCGCCAACGTGTGATTATTGTCATTATTGTTGTTTTTGTTGTAAGTAGAGATTGGATGCTGTATGCTAATTCGAAGAAGATTTGGAACATTGAACCGGACGTGAGCTTGTAACGAGAAAATATATAATGTTTTCAGTTTTCATGTTTTTAATCCGTACTGTTTGTTCCAAAAAAATATTTTTAATTATTTTAAAAACTTTGAAAGAAAATTAGGTATTTAATTAAATTAAAATTTATTTTTAATTTTCACCATGTATGACTTTGTTTTAATTTAATTTGAAATATTTGGCTTGTAAATCATGTTTAACGATGGATGGCTATCACAGGCTAGTATATGTTGTAAAACATTTGTTAAGAAGCAGACCGGCATGAGACGTCCTTCCGTCGCATCGGCAAGCGAATAAGTCACAATGTTGGCTCAATGTTTTTCGGTTCCGGGTACCCGGACTCGAACCCGTCGGGCTTTAGCTAAAAATACCTAGACACAATACCCGGTCTAAGACCCGACGGGTCCGATTCTTTTTTTCATAGAATAATTTTCTAATACGAATGTCACCCATTAACTTGTTTCGTAGACTTGAGAATATATGTGTATTGCAGTAAGTAAGAACTTATTATTAATTAACCTAGAAGTACATCAACAATGATTAAACATTTAAAAAGTGAGCATGAAATAGCTATACAAAATCAAGAATACAAAACTGAAGGAAAAATTTAGTTGTTAATGACAATGAAGACTCAAATAAATGGTCGCAAAATATACAGAATTAATATAGCTATTAGACTGCTTCGTAAATGGTATTATGCCTTTAAAGAAAGTACTTAAGTTTGTTTTAAGTAATTATTAAAAACATATTTCAATAAGAAAATGTTAAAACAACTACGGCTGCAGAACAACATTCATTTGAAAATGATTGAGATATTGAGAAAATGATTGAGACAGTTATTGATAATAAAAGAAGTAGTCAATCAAATATTAAAAAAAATACAGACAATATCATGCCAAATTCAGAAGATTAGTTTGAATAGATTAAAAAAGAATTCATTTTCAGATAAAAAAAATACTGAATATTTACAAAAATTATACTAGAATATTTGCAAAAAATATGCCTTAACGACAATAAAACTATGAATAAAAATAAATAGTTTACTGAATGTATATTTGTTTCATTAATGAAATACTATAGAGAATAGGACCCGGAACTGGACCCATACCCGACGGGTCCAAGATACACAAGTCACATACGGCTATAAAAATAAATATTTTGCTCTATTTCGCGTAAAATAAAATATATGTAATATCACAGCAACAATACGATTGTGTGAGTAAAGCGTATGTTTGTTTTGGATAAAAAAGGATTGCGTGATGTTCACTGATATAGTTAACATACATTATATTTTTGTGTCAGTGTCAGTGAAAAAATACAAATACACGCATACTTCAAGTAATTAATGAGTACAAGGCTAAATTTAAATAATAAAAATAAATTAAATAAAACACTGGTAATTTTAAAAACGAATCAATAAAAAAAAACATACAGTAAAGCAAGAAAATAAATAATATAATAATTTAATACATATTAACAACTGCTTTATTAGCCATAAACCCAGTTATTAAATGATTTTCTATTCATTTCTATATAGAAATCGAGAGACGTTTTAGATTCTGAAGTCCACAGAGAAACATTTTATATTTTAAAAATATTAAAATAAATATTCATACAACCATATAGTCCGTCCAAGATATGAACACTCGTCGTCACAGAATTAGTGAAAAAATATAATAGGGTGACCATGTGAAATTACAAGTGCAATTAATTTAATTTGTTGAGGAAAATGTAAAATATCACTTTCTTAATTATTTTGTTTATTTATATACACATTTAACTCAAAAACATGAGAGCAATTTTGGTATCACTCTCCAGGTTGAATATCTGTTCAATATAATATTTTTTAAAATAGCAATAGAATATTACAGGAATTGTTTTATTGATTACAAAATACAACAACATGACAATAATTTATAATAAAAATATAGCACATTATTATTATTAATTAAATTTACAACGTATGGTCACCCTACCATTAAAACAGCCCTGATTTAGTATTGGTAACGTTCTCCTATTGGTAAAAACAAATTTGCGGAAAACTGTGTATGTATGCATGCATGCGTACACGCACCCTTATTTCCAACACAACGATGATGAGCGCTAACATCTTGGATGTACTATACCTCAAATATAAGAGATTATTACTGTCCTTTTTCCTAACAAATATTTTGCATAAATTATTTATAGCATATAAAGAGTTAACTCGTAGCTAATATTATTGATTCAAGAAATTATATTATGATTTAAAAAAAATATATAAAGTGCCATTTTTGTCACGAGGCCCGGAATCATAGTTTTTCCAGGGCCCGGGTTCACTCTCGGTGGCCCTGTATGTTTTTAAGGTAAAATATTAGGAAAGAGAGTAGATAGTTCTATATTTTTTCCTGTGAATAGAACAGAACATGTAACTAAACATTATGTAGTTAACCAATTTACACTATATATTTTTGTATAATTTTCTTTTACCATTTAACTAGCGCAGTCAGTGTGAACGTGCCGTAAATTAAGCCGATGATTAATACATTGCCAGTGGGTGACTCCACCTTTTACAGGTGATATAATGCGGAGTAATTAACACGATGCGAAGCAGAAGAAGAAGAGTACGCTGCAATTACGGCGCAAAACCCGGCCATAATGCAACAATGGATCTTTAGCATCGTCACTGGTGTACATTAATTAAGCAAATTGCTGAGTCCTACCAATACCGACATAGGCGACTTTTCCTCCCACCACTATGGGAATTCCGCCATTGTGCAATTTCATGCTTGTATCTAAATCATATGGAATTGATGCGTATGGCTGTTGTGATTTATAACGTGTAACGTCTTATTTAACAGTCGCGTTGGTTGCGTGAACGTGAATGTTGATCGATATTTAATTATTGAGCGGCGAGTTTCCTGGATGTTTACGTGATAATGCAAACCGTAAATAAAGCGAGATGTGATGCGCAATCGTATATTTAAATAACTGTTTATCATATCTACATATATTATTGTTCATTGTTAATGTAATAATTGCAAATAATGTCATAATAAAATTTTATGATTGTGTTTAACTGCGCTTAATTTATAAATGATTTTTAGAGTAAAACAATTTAATTGATAATTACATTTAAAGTGTGTTAATGCGTAGAGTGGCAATTTATTTAATATCTAGTTAACAGGACATTTAAGGTTGCCTTTATATGTTAATTATGTTGGCCTAATAAAATACATAATTACACATACGTGTCTATTGGTAATAGTATATTGAAGAAAGTTTATTTACTCATATATTATTTAGGTGAGCGATACGAAAAATCAGCAAAAAAATATTTTTAATAAATTTTTAGGTGCGCGTAACATATTGAGATCTAGTACAATAAAATAGATACTTTAGTTTTTCAGACATTATTGTTTTAGAAGAAAGCAACGGTTACGTCTTGAGTTTACATATAATATATTATTTGAGGTTGATGAGCTGTTTGGTGATTTTCATTTTTATTATAGGTCAAGTAATGTTATTTGATTTAACTATCCATATGCCGCGAATCACCACATCTCAAGCAGATCTTCACCATTAGCACCAGAATCTTTGTGTTTATAATGCAATTTTGGATCTACTGTTCCAAAGGAACATCCCACAGGCTTAACACAGTCGTGTGATTTTATATAATTATTTGCCATGTATTTATGTCCGTTTAGGTCGGCTTTACGACCGTCGGTTGGCAACGCCGACAATGAGTTATCCGTGACGTTGTCACGAGCTGCACTCGTTTCGCGGTTCGGCTCGTGACCGCCGGTTTGCAGAAGGAAAATGGTGCATTTCGCAAGACACGAGAACGCCATAGAATCTTTAGGACACCTGATATCCTTTATCTTTCGGCCGAGCAACCAGCTAAATTACCCGTTTGAATAGCGCCGCTCGGAAGAGAAACTTGATCGTTGTTAACACGTTTCATGCCACCTTATTTTTGTTAAAAATCAATCTGAGCCATTGGCTAATTTTAGTTGTATATTATATATTTATCCTAATAAGAGCTTAATAGATAATCGTATTTTTTTTAACCCTTGTATAACCCTTATTTGGAGTGCCGGGCACCGGTGACCTCCATGGCGTCATTAAGTACTTTTTTTAGCATATTTTTCTCGCCACCACAAAATTTTCATTGTTCCGATCAGAAAATACCCCTGACCCTCAACTTCATTCAAAATCTGTAGACTATGCTCAAGACATTGAGATTGACGACCGATATCGTAATTCTTTGTATGCATCCCTTCTGTGAATTGAAACAATAAATGTTTATGGTGGCTACAATAAAGAGCAAAGAAGACAATACAAAATAAAATATGGCCTCCTCTGCAATAGGTAGTATTTCATATAGAAATCTACCTAATATCAAAACATGTTAAAAAATTACTTTATCTACAACTAATTGTTTTTACTCACTCATTACATAACAAATTTCCGACAAAAAAAATGAGTAATTGCTTAGGTGACCGTCATAAATCAACTCTATTGTGTCTCATGCCAGCTTCTACAAATATTTCCATTCAATAAATACATATTTTTGTAGTTTTTTTTTCAACCCTTTCTTAAAAAAAAGGGCAATAAAAACCTTGTTGAGACTTCATGTCATAAACAACATTTATGTCAAACTACCAGGAAGCTATTTAGTAACATTGTAATTGATGTGTACTCGAACGCAATAAAGATCAGTCTTTATTTTTTCATAAAACATCTTTTCCCAAAACTCTTACGCAAAAAACAATAAAAGTTAAATATATTGTAGACATGACGAATTTGTATTGAAACAATGAAATCTTTTCATTCTATACAAAATGACATAAGCTTTTTGTTCTTGGTTTCAAGCGAATTCCCGGTAGTATAAATGCCGCGGTAAATGCCGCGGATGTTTAGGACCGAAGACCGCAAGGACTTTGTTGGTTTTGCACGTAAATGAAAATGCGTATCAATACCATAAATCATTTAATTTTATAAAGAGATCACATATCTTTAATATTTGATAAATTCGTCCTTAATTACTAATGCTAATTTTTCAGTACTAATTTAAAACAGTAAAGATATCGCCTAAATTCTGTTTTAAGACATCTTTTAAAATAAATTGTGGTCATTTATGTAAAATATTAGATTCAAATACATAAATTTTGAAACACATTGATTTTTTGTATTTTTGATATAAAATTATATTAGAAAAAAGCCGAATCTATTTATGTGGGGTATTTTATTTTCATATCATATTTTTTGTTTATGGATTATTGCGAATACGAAAATTGCGCAAAAAATTCCACACAGTGAAAATTCTGAATATAGGTGATTGTTTTGATTGTCAAATATATTTTATTTTTGACTCTAACTGCTTCATATTTTTTTCTATTCTTAAGTTAAAATGTGTGCACTTGTCGGAAATGTAAGTTTATCATAGCAATATAAATTACTAATATAATTGCAAAATATTTTTAAAACACGATATTTTTAAATTAAAATCATATTAACATCTGTAATATATATAGAAATTATTTTTTTATATAAATATATTGCTGTATTCTTTTATATAAATACATATATGTATGTGTATATTGATAATCTATGAATGAAATTTCGCTGTGCGTAATTTTCATTCGCGCAATTATCACCGATATATATATATATATACAAATATAAGTTATATAATTGTCATGTATACCTTAAAACTTATATTAAAATAAAGGTAAAATTTACAATGAATCATATTCTAACGTAAAAAATCATAAAAACATGTTAAATAATTATATCGAAGTACTATGTCAAAGAAAAGGCATAGGCTTAATTGATTTTTTGCAAAAATAAAATCGTCTATATTTTATTGTATTTTTAATATATTTTAGCAATATTAATTTTATAGTTATGGTAAAGTAGAGCATATATGTTTATTTTATTACCTTTACAATATTTTAAATAAACGAATTAATTTATTAATTAGTCAACAGAGATGATCTGTCTCTAACTAATTAATCTGAAGGACCTGTTTTAAATAATTAATTTATATAGCAAGCTACTCCGACCACTATGGAATACATTTTTATTGTTAAGCTTTCTGCTGTAAAAATATTTAATTTATAGTATCAAACTGATATATCTGAATTTAAACCTTCTGTATTTTGTTAAAAAAATACAAAAACTTTTTTTGAGATATCGTCAATATAAAAAAAAATTTAATTACATTTTTATAATATATTATGATATATTGAATACAATGAATTAATTTTATCTAAGTACCTGTGTTTACTTAGATTATAAGTTTCAATTATTGAGTATTAAAAAAATCTATTGCCATTCTCAGATATTTTAACAGAAAAGAATGTCAAAAAGTAATAGTAAAAAGTCAAATTGATTAATATTGTAGTACTAAATATTGTAAAAATCATAGTTAAAGGATCATATTAAATACATTAGAGTACTATAATTAAATTATAATGTTCCAGAAAAATATAAAGCAATTTTTATATCAAAATTAAAAACACCCTAATATTAAAAAAAACTAAAGCATATTTTTAAATATGCAAAATATATCACAATCTATCGTAAAAACCAAAAATATATGTTGGATAATTGTATTTTGATACTTTATCAAAGAAAAAGTTAAGAAAACGATAAATTTTACTGATTTTTTAAAAAAAAATTGATACTGTTCTGAATTATTAATGTATTATAACAATATTTATTTTACTGTTGTAATTAAAAAGAGCACAATTGCTTATATTATAACCTTAATGCTATATTAAATAAGCATTATTTTATACATCAGTAAATAAGAATAACCTAAAACAGAAATATAATTTATTAGGCTGAAGAAACAACTGTAAATAATTAATTGATATCGTGAGCAAATTATTACGTTAAATATTCATAGATTATTTTTTAACTTATTGTTAAAGTTTTTTCTAAAAAGTAAGTAGTTCTTAGTGACTAAATTTTGACTTTATATCTTATTTATTACAGTAAAACCCCCAATAACACGATAAATTTCGGACGTGCTTTTTGGGTGCGTGTAGTTGGGGAACTAGAAAATACTCATACATTTTTTAAAATACATATGTACGAATCAGAAATATCCTACCGTTGGCTCGCTCATACATGAAGTAACGGTCAACCAAATAGCACGTCCCCAACTTACCTTGTTATTGGGGGGCTTACTGAATATAGGAAAAAAATACATAAACTGTAAATGTCTTATTTTTAAGATCAAAAATCTAAAAATTTACATTTACTATTTTATAATTGATTATGATATAATAAATACAATGAATTTATTTTAAGTTGTATTTATATAGAAAAAACAACAGAAAATAATGTCTGCTGTAAAATAGTAAAAAGCCAAATTTTATATTGTATAATATAAAATATTTATTTTTCATATCATATTTTATGTTAAAATTCTGATTGAAATTGGCTTTGTGAAAATTATGGTTACAGTATTATTAAATGTATTTAATTACTAAAATTTATTATTATTATTTCATAAAAATATTAGACACTATTTTTATATCAAAAATAAAATATCCTTAATATTAAAAAATAAAATAAAACATATTTAAATAAATTAAATATTTATATCATAATATAAAATATCAAAAAATCATAAAAATTTGTTACATTGTAAAAAAAAATATTAAAAAACACATAATTTTTTTTAATTTTTCCCAAAAATAAAATCATAAGTATTTTACCGAATTATCAACCAATTTTTACGATATTGATCTTATTGTTGTAATAAAAAAAGCTTAATTGTTTATTTTATATGTTTAACGCTGTATTAAATAAACATTGAGATGATCTAAGAAATATATTTAAATTATTACGTTTCTTAACTTTTTGATACAAGAAGAAGTAGCCTCAGGTAGCAAACTAATTTTCAAATCCCCTCCGAGTGTATAAAATCACACATTAAAATTAAATCAATTACAGTTTTTTAATAGAATCTTTAAATATATTCGATTAATTTGCTTTCTTAGAATATACATATTTATTTGTGAATTTACTTTATTGGAAAAAATTATAGATAAAATTAAGTGACTATCTACAAAATCCAAAAAAAATATATTAGCTATTTTTTGCTAGTTGGTACTATTAGTCTGAACATATATGAAGTTAAGTGTGTAAAGGTTATTTATTGGTTAAATTTAAGAACAATAACTTTTTAATCTGATTAATGAGCATTATTACACCATACTTCCTGCAACGCCCTATTGCTAATAACAATCTTTGCATCAAGGACAATTAATTACACACACAAGTCTACCGTAAAATTACCACGTTAATGATATTAAAAATCTATATTGTAAAAAAACGTCAACTTCCCGAAAATTCCCACGAAAATGAGCCGCGTTGAATACACATTGTCTTTATGATCAATGTCGTACACATTATATAAAACTATTATAATAATTAATTAAAGATCTCTACAATGAGATTGTGTGATAAAATTTTAAATAATAAACTGCGAAAACCCTTTGAGTGCGCTCATTAAGTCGGTGATAAGTCTCGAGTGTTTATTAGATGCAAGTTAAAAAGCTCGTAGAGATGCAGACTTAACGAGAACGCTCTGCGTTGCTTAAATATTAATGCAATTAGCTCCTTGGCACACTGGAAATAATAAAGTAGTAACGCTCGCCCACCTCCAAGATTTAGTTCAAACCCGACATTCATTATTCAGAGATGTTTATGACGAAAGAAGCATCTCGGATGACAGCAGTCGGTGCGTTTGTGTTAAATACACATATAGGTATATAAAAGCCTCAACGGTACACTTTGCTGGTAGTGCAGAACAGTGGCGTAGCTATGGGGCGGGCCGCCCCGGGCGGTACTTGCTTGAAGGCGGCATATTCGCGATGGAATTGTTTAGTGTGGTTCTTAACCCTGAATAAACTAAAATTTATGTAAATCTACGAATAGCAAGAGCTTAACAATATTCAATTTATTATTTTAAAAAATGCTGATTTTACGACCCTGCAAAAAATGTATGGAGGGGAGCGGCAATTTTAAGGATTGCCCCAGGCGGCATATACCTTATCTACGCCGCTGGTGCAGAATGAAAGGTGCACTTACATAAATAACATATGATTCAATCAATTCTTGGTCATGGGTAATTATTAAATGATTGTGTAGAGTGTTTATGATTTAAAAGCAATATGTAGTAAATAATCTTACTGTTTTATAAAAATCATTTAAAAGATCATACGTAACTTGTCTTGTTAGTATAATAACTTACTTTTGTCAATGCTAAATTTATTATTGTTTGTATTGATATTTTTTCTTGCTGTTATATATTGAATTAAACTTGAAGTTGACTTAGCAGTTAACACTCGGCGTCATTTGATTGACATGACCCAGCATCTTGCAAAGCTTTGGGGTGTTAAAAACAATTAAAGCGTAAACGACAAGGGATACACATTTCAGGGGTCGAGCTAGGGGAGAAAAATCGCCTTGAAAAGTTTTTGTTAGAACGAAAAACACAGAGTCTGACTAGTACTAGTGCGAATGCGACAGAAAATCGTAATCTGCGGCGGTGGCTCAGTACTTGTGTCAACATCAGAAAACGTGTTGACAATACATGATTTATGAACTTTGGGTGATGAATGAGTGTTTCTTTTTGAGGAAATCTGATTTCTTTTTGAAAGTAAAAATATTTGTATTCTGGATAAAGAATGCCACTATGTTTAAAAAATCTAGTCATGTTTTAACCATTAGTGTATTAAACAAATATATATTTTTCTCACTGATATTTTGATTAGTAATGTAAGTATTTGACGTAATGTTGCCTTTACGTATTTTATTTATTCATACACTCGGAGGGGATTTGAAAAAATTTTCGCGTTTGTGTGTGCGAATTTCCGACGCCAGAACGACTTGGCGTGTCATCAGTCTTCCGCGTTGATAATTCAACGGAAAATTCGTTTTCCACCCTTCATTACGGCTTGTTTCTTGCACGCCACCTTGCTTCCTTTCTTCGCCGTGTCTCCTTTCCCCTTATTGGATTATGATAAATGGTCTTTGTCCCGTTTTCCAAAAGCGCCCGCCTATGTAATTGTTAGACGGATGAGAGAATCGCAAGGAATGTTGGGCGATACGACAAAAGTACTCTATTTCCAATCTCTATCACTCCCTAAGTGTAATAAATGAAGTGTTATGTTTTAATATTTATTTTATTATATATTTATATAGAAAAAAAAGAGTAATGATTTAATTTTTTGTCAAAATTTTTAATTAATAATTATTTTAAAAATATGACATATGAAAAAAATGCGAATATGCAACTTCTGATTGATGATATGTGTCTCAGCGGTGGGCGGCAATGTCAGTAGCCGTATTAGACACATCTGTATAACAAAATCACAATGCATTTCCAGCACTTGAATTTATCTAGCATGATAAATAAGTGGTATAAGACTGTGACTTATACTCAAAAGACATATGAAACATACTATTTGTGATTTTCTATCGCGTTTGTGCGATCGCTAGTATAATTCCGGTCGATTATCACAGATTAAGTTTTTTAACCACTTAAACGCCAGCGACTCACCGGTGTGTCATTTATTGATTTTTTTTTACAAATTATTTTTTTAAAACAAGTTAACGAAATAATTAAAAAAAAAATTTTTAATTAATAAATAAAATTGTACTAGCTTCATTTATCAGTAAATCAAGTATTCAAAATTTATTTTTAGAAAGAGATACTGACCCGTAAAGAGAAATAACATGTGACTAACTAAAAATTCGCTGGCGTTTGGAGTTGTTAATTCCACCACTAAACCAACAGTATTTGCTAACTCCACTTTTGTGTAAAAATTACTTAACAATGTCACCTTTAATCGAAATACACATACTCAAAAAATCTCACTAAAATTTCATATCAAAAAATTGAGATATTGTTTTATTTTAATATTTTTAAGTTATTTGTTTCTTATGTGAAGTTGTCAATATGTATTACAATCGATCGTATCTTTGTGAAAGTCGAAAAATGCATATTTCAGATACATTGTTTTAAATTATTGATTTTTAATGGTGCGTTTAAAAAAGCTTAATAAAATAGTTTAATTTATATTTTTTATATTTTCGTTCAACTATAATATTAAAATTTAGAATATCTATTTTTTTAAATTATATATTATTTTTCTTAAAATACTAGTTATGTCATATTTTACAATTTTATTTAATTTTAATATGATACATGAATTAAAAATCTAACTGCAATTGATATAACAAATTTTTAAGTAATAATGGTTTTTAATATAAAAAATAGATTTAAAATTAGAGTGCAAAGTTAAATATTTATATTGATCTTTGTAAAAATAGAAAAATACAAAATTGTTTTATTGTTATTATTTTATATATTTTATAATTTAAATATACTTTCAAAAACTTTTTGATGTTTACTTATTATTAATTGTGCTTGTTAAAGTAATTTATTGAAAAAAATATCACTTCTAATAACGATTTTTTTTATATTACAGCATTGATATATTTATAATTAATCTCAGATTATGTATTAATAAAAAATAAATCTAATTATGTATTACTTCAGAATCAATCTACAGTTGTTACTAATTTTTTTTATTATTATTTAAAAATAGTTTTATAAACAGAGTTCAATTTTACATACATACATCGATTGTATCTTATAAAAACTACAATAATAGTGTTTCATTCTTTGATAATTTTTACTTAAAATGTATATTTTTACAGCGTTTAAATGTTTGAGTACTTTTATAAGCGTTTAAAAGTAGTCCAGAACATAATTTAAAGCAGAATTACAAATGTCTCATTTATAATTTTATATTGTGTTATTATATTATTGTACAGCAACGATAAATTAGTAGAAAAACTAGCAAGTTAAATTATGAAACTATTGAGAAAGTATATTTTTTACTAAAATCGATAACGATCCAAAACTATATTATACATATAGAAATTTTTGGGTTTTTAATGTTGAAACTGATTTTTTGTTTAATTGTTTTTTACGTTTTAAGATAGAAAATATTATTTTTATATATATTCAAATTATTACATATTTTTTAAATTTATTTCAAATACTTATGGCAGGAAGTACTTTATATTAATATAATTACTATTATAAAATAATATGTTTTATAGTTGTAACATCCTTTATGACACTTAATTAAAATACGATTTATTAAAATTACATTACAATAGAAATTTAACATCAAACTAATTTAGTAGTTAATTTCCTTCCACTAATATGTAATTTTCACATATGAATTTTTCTCACATTAATAAATCAAAGCCAATCGTATTTTTACACCAAACTACTATATAATCAGAATTTCATTATAAATTCGTACACATTTATTAATTTAACCATTGTTATATCAGCTTGACATGTCGATTCGCATTAGTCAATACCGCGGAGGATTTAATTAAAATCATAAATCAAACAAATTAAACTCCCTCTTGTATTGTATTAAATTAAATTAAAACGATTAAATCTCTACGAATATATTGTACGGTTTAACTTCCAGTCGTCCGGTTAATTTAATTTTAATCTCGAAAACGACATCTAAAAACATTCATTTGGGAGAAAAGCTAAAAAAGTTTTGTGCGCGCACGAAATAGTTAGATGGGGGACCGTTTGGGTTTTTGCGCCAGGAATTCGCGGTATCCTCCTCAAAAGGATAATTTCGGGATTGTTATGTCCCTGGAGCGGTTGAATTATACAAATGCCATTTATATATGTTATATATAAAATATAAATACAACTCCGAAAGTCTCTTTTCAAACAGAAAATTGCTAGGATTCCTTCTTAGCTCGGGGCCACGGCCCGATTATTATTGGACCCTCTTCAAAAGAAATTAAAAGCGCTCTCTTATTCCGTTCTTAGAAAATTGCGTTTTTCTTTTCTATACACAAAAAATCATTGTTATTACGGCTGTGATTGATGATTGGACGAGGTGCAACCCTTTTCGATGCAATTATCGAAATTGCACCGTGTATGTAATATAAATCAACTGCTTTTTAATTGAGGCCGATTAGGCGCCGGTTTAAATACCGTATAATAACATATTCAGCAAATAATATTATTATATGATATTGTGCATTTAGTGGCTAGTTATAAAATTATTATTTTAATTGTCATGAAAGCCTGGTACATAATTTCATATAAAAACTATTGTCATCGTTAAACTTTTAAATAACAATAAAGCTTCAAGAATTTATTAAATAGTTGTTAATATAATTATACAGCATTAAATATAAAAGTGAAAGTTAACACGATTGCCAATTTAACAGGAATAAAAAATCTGTAAGGCAAAGCAATGAGTATTTATATATATAATTCAGTCTGGGTATATTCTACTTTTCTTAACTTCCTTGGTCTATTTGTAATAGCCTCGTGTCGTTCAGATACACAAATTGAACCTGTGCTCGGGTTGGTAGTAACAAAAAGACATACATTTGACTTGCAAAATAGAAACAAAACAACAGTACAGGTGGTTAATTAGCTCGACTCACCTGAGTCGGACATGGGTTGGTGAGTCGGTGAATAAATTAGATTCGGTGGCTTCCTTAAGGCGACTCATTAACATATCTCAATTGTTTGACATATATGAATATGTCGGGCGGCTCACGAGGAGATATTATTATATTTATGTAATAAAACATTACTATATAATATTTATGAGATATTTAACAACTGATGACATTTTTTAAAATAATCAATGTCATTGAATTAGTATGAAATCTAGTAGTAAACAAGTAGATTTTTGGCTTTTGACTATGTTTGAATTAGAGATAATCTATTGTTTTGTTAGGAAAGTTATTTATTAGAAAGCTCATACTGTTAAAATCAATGAGTGGTATTTGAATATTTTATTGCTACTCATAAAGTAGTGCAAAGATTTTATATATATTTTATGAATACATAAAAAAAATCTTTAAGCTGAAGTACCTCATTTTTAGAGAATTTTTAATACCAAAAATGTATGAACTAGCTCGACTTTACTTAATCAGGTAAGAAAAGTTTAGATACACCTAATCAATCAGAATTATAATTAAATAGTTATTACTAGTTCTGATCTCTCAGATCAATATAAATTTAAACACTAGGCTTCATATGGGATCCGAATCCAGGTCTTTCAGTTCGATAGTCAGCGATTTATACCACTTATCTATCGTGCTGTTATTCTATTTATATTTTTAAAAATGATAACATAAATAATTTAGATATGATCTTTAGATATTCAAAATTATTAATAACGTAGATGTGCCTAAAACAAATATTTTTTTAATTACTGCTTATGTAACATATTAAATCTTAATATTGAAAAGTGTTACGTAAAAAAAAAAATTAGAATTACCCAATTTTTAGATACAAACGGAATCAACTAGTGTCATTGTAGATTTAGACATATTTTTATTTTATTTATCTTATTCTTAAAACTCGCGTTAATTTACTCTTACCAAAATGATCATCCATCAACAAGGAAACAAGAGATGGGACCACACAAAATCACATAAATAACAATCAAGTGTCCTTACTGTAAATATTGTCCGTCATTGAAAGAATATTGCGAAACGGTCACGAAAAGCAATGATTCCCGTTGGAGTATACGACCTTGGACAATGCCCATCAAGCAAATGTGACTTTCGAAAGGCTTATACCGATTTCGCTGTTCTATTGGCTGGAAGATCGTTGCATGATTGTGATTTGTTAGTAAGATTTGCAGCTCTTAGTATTTAAGGCTTGTCTCCAAGGAAGTGAGGGCAGTCACAAGCAGTCAACAAACAGACAACTGACATACTGTCATCGACCCTCGCACTAGATAGGGGCCGACTCCATCATACGAATGCCGTAGCAGAAAGGAATCAGAAGCAATAATATAATTTAATTTATATCAACAACTACGTTATCTATAACTTTAGTACACCGAAAATTGTTTGAAATCCAGTTACTAAATGATTTTCCATACACTTATTTATAATAATCACGAGATGTTTAGAATTATAAAGCCCACAGTGAAACATTTTATATTTTAAAAATATAGAACATGGGGCACTAAAATAAATATCTCAACAACTGTGGAGATCAATACGGTCCCATGTCCTAACACGTACCGGTGCAACCCTCTCAGCGATCAACCATATACAAGTCTAAATTTAGCACAAATGTTATTGTTCTTTATTAAAAATAAAGAGACTAGTTATTTTTTTATTATTTAATATATATATTAATATATTATGATTTTTGTGAGGCTGATTACAGCTACAGCATCACTAGTATCACAGTCTCCAATCTAAGATGCGTGTGGTTAATCATTCGTCTCGAACATTAACCGTCGCCATTTGAATAAGCACAGGTAAGCATTGTGCATGAGACAATTAAAAAATATCATCGAAGAAATATGATAAAACTGTGGTCGGACACGACCCAGTGGCGTGCGAGCAGGGGACGCACCGGTGACTGATGAATTATTCATACCTCGTTCATAATTAAAGTAATAACAGTGCCATCTTCAGTGGAAATAATATGAAGAAACAATTATCACAAAACAATCTAAGAATACCCTGCGAAAGAACGACGAGCAGTGCAAGTCTATGATCGTGCCGGTATGCCATTATGAGACACTGCTGTAATTGCGCTTGGATTTATTTATTGACCGTGATTTCTATGAAAAGTCACAAATAAACGCAGCTGAACAATGTTCCGGGAAAAAAAGCCAACATTTTCCGTCGTCTGCGGTATTTTTTTCCATCTTACGAACAGACGACAATGTCGCTGAGAAAAACGTCTGCTCGTTTGTCTGCCCATTGTCTTGAATCGAACTAATTGTTTAAATGAACAATGAATGCGCTACGGTTCAATTTAACCGTCACATAAATTATAAGTGTATATACTATTTCATTTGTGATATACATTTTAAATATTTAGATTTATTATGTATACGAAATATAAAATAATAATTGGCATTTAAAAATAAAATCTTAAAATAAAAAAAATACTTATACAACCAAAGTTGTGTTTGCATATATTTTTAAAACTATCATCTGTAATTTGAATTATTAACTTGTTTATATATCATTGCCATTATGAGCATACAAAATCGTATCATGAATTCAAAGCAATATGAAGTGCTACTCCTATGACGTCGGTAGTTTATATATTTCTAGTTTTGTGAAATTTTATTAATTAATAAATATAATCTATTTAAATTAAAAAATAAATTAAAGTGTCTAAAATAAATAAAAAAAGTCTGGCGGGCCATATACATGCCTTATAACTGTAAGCATACATTGCAAGTCGAGTCGATAATTATTTGTCAATTTAATGAAACATTATAGAAAAATTTAATGATAAATTCAAAATCAGCGTTTCATTTTAATAAAAAATATATGTATATCGTACGTATGGGGATTGGGAGCCATACTTTCATATGTACATAATAATTAATAAATAAAAATGTTTGCATTGGCTAGTCATTTTAATCGTCATTACGCTCTGGCACATTAAATACCAATTTTACCGACTTTGTAAATTTCTTACATTTTACTTATATTTTGTATTCCTAATTCCTAAAATATTCATTACTTCCGGTCAAAAGATCGTGCGTCAAATGAGCGCTGCATTATAAGCACTGTGTCATAAGAGCGTTTACCAAAGTAGCGCTGTAACAAAATAGCGTATGTCAAATGCGCAGACAGTCATATGAGCGCTTGACAAAAGAGAACACGTCAAAAGAGCGCAAAAATACTTGAAGAAAATCAAGTAATAAATATTTTAGGAATTACGTATACAAAATATAAGTAAATTGTGAGAAATTTACAGGGTATAAAAATTCACGAGATATAGGCGGTAAAATTAGTATTTTATGTGCCAGAGCGTAATGACGATTGAAAGGATTAGACAATGAAAATATTATTATTTATTAATTATAACGTACATACAAAAGTATGGCTCTCCACTCCCATACATACTATATACATCAGTGGCGTGCGGTGATTTGAAACAGGGCATGCGGTTAGGGGGGGGGGGGAACAAAAACTATATTTTAAAATTTAGTTTCTTTATTTTGGGTTTTTTAATATTTCCTTTTCATTAAAATTCGTAGTATGTCATTAAATGACACGCATTTTTTAGTGTTTTAATCAGTTTGTGTGTTTAAATTAGTAAACACATTAATTGTTCACGACAGCGTGTCGTAAAAATTATATTCGCTCTTTAAGTTTCACTTTAATCTCGTTTTTCTAGCATTTTTTAAATGTTTATTTAATATTTAAAAAAAATTATAACAAGAAAGATGGGTCAAAATCACGCAATCATGTATATAACGCAGCACAAAATCGGACTAGATACACTTGACTTTGATACGCCTCGAGGCTAAAAAATATTCTGTATTTTAAATATCATCCGGAAATCGAAATCGAATCTTAAAGCAATAATGCGGGAAGATTACTATAAATAATACTGTAAGATTTACTATATTTGACAAAATATCCTTTTTATCTATGACTAGCTTTGAATATCGCCCCAGTGTATTATAATTTGGCTAATAAAAATAGACATAAAATCTTGTGGTTTTTAAGAAAAATATTAAAAATAATCACTAAAATCGAATAATAAAATGTTTTGCAATCAAATAATTACACGTACATAACAGCTGAACAAGCACTACAACATTTTGAAACATTTCTCAATAAAAAGATCAAAACTCTTAAAAAGACTTACTAAACTCCAATTGACAATTATACATTAATTTCAGTGAAAGACAAAAAATGTAATTTATTATTACAAAAATATGAAAATACTGTTATTCTCTAATGATATTTGAAATTAAAACCATATGTAGACATACCAAAATATTTAGGAACTTATTAAAACAGTTTTTAATAAATAATTAAAACGATCATAAAAAATGATTACATAAAAAGATTATTCTAAAACTTGAAACTTGTACAAGATTTAAAATTGCTAGAAATAGTCTTAGCATGAACGTGTCTAAAGCTGATGTTGAACGTTCGTTCAATTCGTTGAATCACATTAAATACATATGAGAAATTTGATTTCCTATGATGTACTATAATACAAACTAGCTGTCGGTACCTCACTATCGTGAGGTACCGATAGCTAGCGAGTGTGCGAATACCGGACCCTCAACTTTTTGGGTTTTAAATATAATTTTTGCTTCGTTCTGATTTTTTAAAGTATTTTTTAAAATTTAATGGTTTAAATTGGACATTACTATTTAGGATTTTCAATGATAGACAAAATAGTTCAATCTATAAAAAACTACTTAACATTTTCAATTCATTTGAAAATAGGTTTACAACTTGACTAAATATTTCCAGAAGAAAACATTTTATATTATTTTTTAGATTTACAGCGTTAGATTTTATAGTTATATTGAAACTTAGATATTTAATGATAAATCTAAATATTGTATATCATTTATGAATAGGTTTAAAACTTGGCTAGATAATAATAAATTAAAAATTGTACTATGAAATTTTAATACAGCAAAGCTCACGGAACCAATGAATAAATTTTGGTGTACTGAAAATACGTTATATTGAATGTAAGGAAGATGATATATTTTTATTTTATTTTTAATTACTATATTACTACAGCATCAAAATAACCTCTTATAAGGTTGACAGATCGTTTTTTGTCCTTGCTTAAGGAAAATGTATGAAACACAATAAAATTTGTGAAAAAAATGTTTTATAAAAAAAGTTTGAGGGTCAGCGAAACACCTGTAATGTCGCTTTTGAACACATCTGGCACACGCCAAGTCAATGACGAACTGAATTCTTAAAAATATTTGTCAAGTTATAACGTCATACTTAAATTCGGATCAAAATATTTCGTTATACTGAGATCAGTCTTCGTTACAATGAAAACATTTTGTATGAAAGTTTTTCGGGGACAAATTAAAGATTCGTTATACTGGAATTTCATTATTTCGCCTCGCTGCCGCTCGCGCTGACCTGCACTATAGAACCAAACAACCTAACCTTTTTTTAATGATATTGTATTGATTTGTTCTAATTTCGGTTTATCTTGTAATTGTCCAGAATCATCCAATCTATGACTAACTGATCCCGCGATCGCAGCGGCGTATGAATCTACGCCTGTGAGTATTTGTGGACTGGTTTTGGCGCCGGCGTGAAACGTCATCGTGACGTCACTATGGCGCTCTTACGCGAGTGTTTTGGGAATTCGCGGCCCGTTTTAACGCTGCATAAAACACAATTTTATCATAAATTAAAATTTTAGTAATAAGAAAGTTTTTTAGTAACACCATAAGTTACTTTATAATTTAAAAAAGTTGTTTATTTGTTTTATGTGTAAAAATAAAAGCCAATTAGAAGGATATAATAAACTGAAAATATCAAGCACCTAATATGTTACTTTAGACCAAAAATGCGCTTCAAAAATATTAATAATTTTGAGACCTTTGTCTATTTTTATTAAAAAATACTTTGACTTATTTTGATTTATATATTTTTTAAAGTAAATGTTTTTTCTGCGCAGTATTATATATTTTAATAATTGATAAATGCAAAAAGTTTTCACATTATTTAAAATTAATAATAAACTCATATTTAAAATCTATAATAAATTAAGAATATTTAAAATCCATAATAAAATAAAAATATTTTTAAAGTTGAAAAAAATATTTTGAATAAATCTTGAAATTTTATTCTAAAACTTTATAATTTAAAAAATATTTAAATTAGTGTTACACAATTTTGTGTAGTTTCCTTTCGAAGGCGTCAGTAAGAGGGATTTTTACAACACTATGTGTTTAGTAGTTGGTTGGTAATGAATAGTACTTATTTTGAAACTTTGCCCATTTTTGTTGAAAATGTTTTTTCAAGCGAAATTTTAAAAATTCTCTAAAAACTAATACTTTAAATTGGCAACGTTTGCCAAAATTTAAGTACACATTTTTTCTGTTAAGAGAAGCTAAAAAAAATCACAATATTTATATTATATTTTAAATACCATATAAACTAAACATATTTTAAAAAATATTTTTTTTAGAATTTGATGATTTTTATACATATATTGATAAGTGTTTTACAATTTAAATCGATAAAATCAATTTCGTAGTTCGTTCTCAAGCGCGCCGGGGAATTACCATTACCGGTATTCCCCGGAATTTCTTATATGTGACAGTTCTTGTCATCATTCAAGCACGCGCCGGGATACAGCTTAGTGCGAATAAATAAACAGTGAAATATGCTATAATCAATATGTGATATGTTATAATCAAAGCAAAGTTACAATTGAAGATGATTCAAAGTGATTTACCATTGGAATTATAGACTATATCGAAATATAAATTATGAGTGCCAGTAAGTGTTTGGTTATATGAATACTATATCACGGTTATTCTAACAAAATTACTATTGACTTTCTAGGATCTAATATTAAACGACAAACAGCAGTGATTTAGCAATTGAAGATATACATGCCAAAGTTAATTAAACATATTACAATGGTAGTAATAATGAAAAATCTCATATTGGTGTAAACAAAAAGTTACTTTTTACCCATATATAGTATCGTTTACAGTCAATTTTCAAAATCAATGAGAGATCTAATAACATGTACGTATGGCAAACAATTAATGTATGACATATTGCGACTATTTTGAAGAAGATGAAGATATGTCAATCTACGTGTTTAATCCTCTACAGTAATTTCCGTTAATTTTGTTCTTCGGTTGTCGTTCAAATTTAATTTATGGATTATATTAGTAGTAATAATGTGTTTAATGTTTACTCTTATTGTTTTTTAATTACTTTTCAGAAGCAATGATGGAGCAATTTGATGACCTATATGCCTATAACGTAGAATTGGTATATATAAACAAAGAGTGAATCTTCTCATGTTAAAGTCACTGTCAGCAAGTATTATCTTTTTATAAAGAACATACTACATAAGTTGGATGTAACTGAATATCTTGAATTTGGCTATTCCGAAAGAGGAATAAAGGCACAGAACAAAAATTGAACATATTTTGCCACATCGGAATTAAAAATAACCCACTCTTAGATATTTTGGCTATCGATTATTCCAGGTATGCAATCACATATTTATAATCATTGTAAAATGTTGTTTATTAGATAACATCCAAGAAACTACACATTTATAAGCTGTCCGTTGGCTGATATAGCGTTCCGACAGCGCCGATTTGATCGACATTAACTTTCAATCCTCATACATACTAAGGATTTATTTGCAATTCGTAAAATCTAACGAATATCTGCATTAAATCAGAAACAACGATCATTTTTATGTATTGTAAAAGGAAAAACTCACTTTTCGGCCTCGGAGTCCGGTGACGGGAATACAAAATTGAAGATTTCGTTACGAAGATAGTTTTATCATTCTTTATCTAATTTAATCAATGTATTCTTTTTATCCTATACACATTATGTATATATTTAATTTTAATAGTCATAACACACCTAGTTAAGTTGCAATCCGATTATTTATAAAAGGAAAAACTCACTTTTCGGCCTCGGAGCCCGTCGCCGGGAATTCAAAATTTGAAGATTTCATTACGAAGATTGTTTATTCAGTTTAATCAATGTTTACTTCTAATCCTCAACACATTATGTATATATTTAAGTTAACATAGTTATAACAGACCTAGTTAATTTGCAATCCGATTATTTATATTCAGTCAAATGACGAATTAATGAAAATTATTGTCGCGTAGTAAAATTTTATTATTAAATAAAAGCGTTGTCACGGTACTGTCTATTTTAATTTAAATGCTTATTTTTCATTGGTCGAAGCTATTTGAATATTTGAATGCTTATTTTTGATTGGTCGAAACAACAGAACGCATTGCAGGCGGCTCGAAAATCAATCGGAGCAAATTCAATTTTTATTTTTATTATTATTTATTATTATAATTCCTTTGTTTACGTGTATTGTTACACACCTTTCATACTCCGTCTCCAACGGTTAGTGATGCCGGAGACCATCAACAGCATTTCGCGACGGTAGACCCGTCCACGGTCGTCAATCGTGACGACCAAGGAAGGAGGTCTGGCCTAGCGCCGGAGTGCGCAGTACTCCGGAGCGAACGCCAGACTGGGTTCGATCTCAGTTGCCCATGGGCTGAAACTCCCGAGCCTAATGCAACTGCGGGACGCGGGCGTGGTGCCCGAGAAGTACCCACACCTTTCATACAAAGCGTTACGATTTATAGAGTATAGAATTGAACGGAGAATGTCTCGTTTAAAGTTATGCGCGTCCGGAAGCGACGGCTTAGAACAATTATATATAAGATGCCCTTGCTGCACTATCAATCGAGAAAGTGTATAAAATAAATCAAATTAAAAATTAAAATGAAAATTATATTAAAAAAACAATAGAATTTACAATTTTAAATGGGGACCATATATAAACTTGTTTTAGAAATAATATTTATATTAGCTTACAAATGATAATAATAAACTATTAGGGAAATCTTTCTTAGTAAATTGATTATTGTTTTTATAAATCGATATATTATTCTATAGTTTTGGGTCTCTGGGTATCTGGACAGTAAATGGATCTCTTGGTTTACATATATTACACACATGTCATATTATTTAGGATTTTAATAAGATTCGTATTCATTATTTGCATCAAATATTGGTATAATCCATCTCCTTTTAAGTGGTTAGATATCATTCCTACTACTATTACTGTCACAGTAATAATAACACGGCTAATATCAAATTCATCGTCACTTCTTTAAACATCCATTATTATATCGTCATTCGTAATTATATGGATAATTTAGAAAAGTAAATCAATACATGTATTTATAAATAATTAAAACACAGATTACTAATTCTGTTTTACATAATTTAGTAATTTACTAGCTCTAAAATACATGAAATGTGTAGAGTCTAATATTAATTTTTGAGTTGCGGCTAAAAATGTCGATAGTTGTCAATCGCTGATTTGAATAGTGCGAGCGAGATAGCGAGCTCTGCTTGCATCTCGCTCTTTTTTTCTAATCGTTTTTATTTGATAACAGGCACACAATATTAAGTAAGAATTATGCACAATTAGAGCATATAATCCCGTTTCATCCCATATCATAAAAATATAGATACCCATTGAAGGAAAAAATCAGTTTAAAAGGAATAATTGACGACGTAAAAATGTCAAATAAGCGTTATGAGGTCTAAACACGGCTCGATCCGGGCATGTTCCGATGAAAAATTTTACAACAAACTTACACTCGTATTGAGTTATTTGCATAAGTTAAAAATTTAATATTACTAAAATGTGTTTACCACAAGTTTTTTTACCATTAATAAATTGAAATTGGCAAAATTAGCTCGAACACAATGCCAATAAACGCATTGAAAATTTTGTCGACGTAAGAGTGTAACGCTTGGAATACGATGTCGACACATTGTCGACTTACGAGCACAAAGGGTTAACTTTATTCGAAAGACAGAAAATTCCAAAGACATTACCTTGTCCTCGCGGGCCACGCGACTTCGGCGTGACGGGAAGGGTAGTGGGGGCGGGGCGCATCGGCGCGGCTTCGGTAGGACGCCAGCACCGCGCCGCGCCGATACAACTAAGCACTATTTATTATAAACACTAATTTGAATTATACACTGCTTAATTTTAACACAAACACTTAATTACACTGCTAATTAAAAACATCGAAAGGGATATTATTATAAAGAATATGTACAAAAACGTAACGAAAGAGTTGACGCAGCCGTTAATGACAAATGTCACATAGCTACTGTTTTTTTTAAATATTTCTAGACGCATCAAAACAAATTCAAGGTTATGCTTCGTGGACCATAAGGATTAAAATGTCGTGCATCTCAGATTACAAAAAGAAATTATCAAAGGTTGACAATTTGTCTATTTTTAAAATATTTATCTCTAATTGGAATTATTTTAATGCAAGTTTATTTTTACAATATCTATCTCTCGTTCGATTTATTTTAATGCGAGAGTGACACGAAGGTCACCTTTGCTGTTGTTGTTGTTGACAATATAAAAGTATAATGTCGATGATTTCAACTCTATTTATATGAAAAATATTATTTAAATCTAATTTATGTGCCAAATTTATGACATTTTCAAATGACATTATTCCGTTGAAAATAGTGAAAAAAATAATATTTTTTATTACATATTGATAATATGGGAATCGGTTAGGGGGAGGGGAACAAAACTATATTTTTCAATTTATTTTCTTTTATAAACTTATAATGTATTTATTTTTTGAAAATTAATTTTATTGACGCTCCTTACAAAAGTCAACAATAACCGCATCATATAATATATTGTCAGCTCTTGCATTAATATCAATCGAAAAAAACTTTTAGACAAATTAAAGAGAGACAATATATTATATGATTATTATTGACTTTTGTAAGAAGGAGCGTCAATAAAATTAATTTTCAAAAAATAAATACATAGTAAGTTTATAAAAGAAAATAAATTGAAAAATATAGTTTTGTTCCCCTCCCCCTAACCGATTCCCATATTATAAATATGTACTAAAAAATATTATTTTTTTCACTATTTTCAACGGAATAATGTCATTTAAAAATGTCATAAATTTGGCACATATAAATTAGATTTAAATAATATTTTTCATATAAATAAACTTGAAATCATCGACATTATACTTTTAGAAGTTCAACATTATTACAAAGGTGACCTTCGTGTCACTCTCGCAATAAAATAAATCGAACGAGAGATAGATATACTAAAAATAAACAAACAACTTGCATTAAAATAATTGGAATTAGCCAAATTGTCAATCTTTGATAAAAAATATTTTTTTGTAATCTGAGATGCACGACATTTTAATCCTTATGGTTTACATGAAGCATAACCTTGAACTCGCTTGAGCTTGTTTACGCAACCCGAAATATTAAAAAAAAAATCAGTAGCTATGTGTCAACGGTCGCGTAACATGTTTCGTTACATTTTTGTCGAATAAGTGTTTTCGTTTATAATAATATCCCTTTCGATGTTTTTAATTATAAAGTGATAGTGTAATTTAGTGTATGTGTTAGAATTAAGCAGTGTATAATTCAAATTAGTGTTTATAATAGTGTTTATAGCTATACTTGGGCCTATGCAAGGCCGTTGCAGCGGCGCGGGGCCGGGGTCCATAACCGACGCCGACGCCCCGCACCCCCGCGACCCCGCGCCACCGCGCCCCCGCTACTCGTCCGACAAGGTAATGTCTCTTCTTTAAATTTTCTCTTTCGAATATAGTTAACCCTTTGTGCTCGTAAGTCCAAGCGTTACACTCTTACGTCGACAAAACTTTCGATGCATTTGTTGAAGCTAATTTTGCCATTTTAAATTTATTAATGGTAAAAAACTTGTATTAAACACATTTTAGTCATATTCAATTTCACAACTTATGCAAATAACTCAATAATAAGTTTATTGTAAAATTTTTCATCGGAACATGGTCGTACACTTGTCGTGTTTAGACCTCATAACGCTTACTCGACATTTTTACGTCGTCAATTATTCTTGTTTATCTGATTTTTTCCTTCAATGGGTATCTATATTTTTATGATATGGGATGAAACGGGATTATATGCTCTAATTAGGCATAATTCTTACTTAATATTGTGTGTCTGTTATCAAATAAAAACGATTTTAGTATAACGGAAAAAAGAGCGAGATGCAAGCAGAGCTCGCTATCTCGCTCGCACTATTCAAATCAGCGATTGACAAGTATCGATATTTTTATATAATAATATTAGTCTCTACACATTTGATGTATTTTAGAGTTAGTAAATTACTAAATTAGTAATCTGTGTTTTAAATATTTATAAATACATATATTGTTTTAATTATTTATAAATACATATATTGTTTTAATTATTTATAAATACATATATTGCTTAAAGAAGTGACGATGAATTTGATATAAACCGTGTTATTATTACTGTGACAGTAATAGTAATAGGAATCAAATTTAACCACTTAAAAGAAAATGGATTATGCCAATATTTGATGCAAATAATGAATACGGATCTTATTAAAATCTTAAATAATATGACAATAAATTGGTATGGTGCGCCAAGTAAATATTGTTAATCTAATATAATTCCTCTGCACCAAGAGATCCATTAACTGTCCAGATACTCAGAGAACCAAAACTATAGAATAATATATCGATTTGTAAAAACAATAATCAATTTACGAAGAAAGATTTCCCTAATAGTTTATTATTATCATTTGTAAGCTAATATAAATATTATTTCTAAAACAAGTTTATATATGGTCCCCATTTAAAATTGTAAATTCTATTGTTTTTTTAATATAATTTTCATTTTAATTTTTAATTTGATTTATTTTATACACTTTCTCGATTGATAGTGCAGCAAGGGCATTTGTATTATATTACATCATAGGAAATCAAATTTCTCATATGTATTTAATGTGATTCAACGAATTGAACGAACGTTCAACATCAGCTTTAGACACGTTCATGCTAAGACTATTTCTAGCAATTTTAAATCTTGTACAAGTTTCAAGTTTTAGAATAATCTTTTTATGTAATCATTTTTTATGATCGTTTTAATTATTTATTAAAAACTGTTTTAATAAGTTCCTAAATATTTTGGTATGTCTACATATGGTTTTAATTTCAAATATCATTAGAGAATAACAGTATTTTCATATTTTTGTAATAATAAATTACATTTTTTGTCTTTCACTGAAATTAATGTATAATTGTCAATTGGAGCTTGGTAAGTCTTTTTAAGAGATTTGATCTTTTCATTGAGCAATGTTTCAAAATGTTGTAGTGTTGTTCAGCTGTTATGTACGTGTAATTATTTGATTGCAAAACATTTTATTATTCGATTTTAGTGATTATTTTTCTTAAAAACCACAAGATTTTATGTCTATTTTTATTAGCCTTTATTACACTGGGGCGATATTCAAAGCTAGTTATAGATAAAAAGGATATTTTGTCAAATATAGTAAATCTTACAGTATTATTTATAGTAATCTTCCCGAATTATTGCTTTAAGATTCGATTTCGATTTCCAGATGATATTTAAAATACAGAATATTTTTTAGCGTCGAGGCGTATCAAAGTCAAGTGTATCTAGTCCGATTTTGTGCTGCGTTATATACATCGTCATACGCGTAAGCTGTACTCGCGAAGATTTTATTTACGTCAGTTTAGTAGTTCGATCGCAGCTAATTTATTTCTAGTTACAATGTATATGCAAATCCGCACTAAACAATGACCGATACGGATCCAATCTGTATGTATATTAAATTCGTTCCAAACATTACTAGCTATTATTAAGAATTTTTAAATGGGATTGAAAGTCTTATTGTTCAATCTCGCCTATGCAAACGTTATGTATGATTGCGTGATTTTGACCCATCTTTCTCGTTATAATTTTTTTTAAATATTAAATAAACATTTAAAAAATGCTAGAAAAACGCGATTAAAGTGAAACTAAAAGAGCGAATATAATTTTTACGACACGCTGTCGTGAACAATTAATGTGTTTACTAATTTAAACACACAAACTGATTAAAACACTAAAAATGCGTGTCATTTAATGACATACTACGAATTTTAATGAAAAGGAAATATTAAAAAACCCAAAATAAAGAAACTAAATTTTAAAATATAGTTTTTGTCCCCCCCCCCCCCTAACCGCATCCCCTGTTTCAAATCACCGCACGCCACTGATGTATATAGTATGTATGGGGGTGGAGAGCCATACTTTTGTATGTACGTTATAATTAATAAATAATAATATTTTCATTGTCTAATCCTTTCAATCGTCATTACGCTCTGGCACATAAAATACTAATTTTACCGCCTATATCTCGTGAATTTTTATACCCTGTAAATTTCTCACAATTTACTTATATTTTGTATACGTAATTCCTAAAATATTTATTACTTGATTTTCTTCAAGTATTTTTGCGCTCTTTTGACGTGTTCTCTTTTGTCAAGCGCTCATATGACTGTCTGCGCATTTGACGTACGCTATTTTGTTACAGCGCTACTTTGGTAAACGCTCTTATAACGCGGTGCTTAATGCAGCGCTCATATGCCGGCGCTCATTTGACGCACGATATTTTGACCGCCGCCAATTAAAGTATAAAAATAGCACATAAAATTAAAGAAAATTATGTTGATTCAAAAGAAAGTTATATCTTACGGTGTAGCACAGCGATTTAGATTAACACCATTTTATTTATAATTATATAAAAAGTAATAAAGAAAAATACTAAATACATCTGTTTGCTGGTATTTTAAAATATTGTATCAAATAAAGTGCTAAGGAATTAGTCAATAATTTAAATATTCAATTAAGTATTTTGGGAATGTATTGAAAGCATGATTTATTTGAACTAAATAAAAAATAAACTTAGTATAAATGTATTAATTGTAAATATATTGGATGATAATATAAACATATTTGTGGATAATAATTTTATAGAAAAAAGTTGATAATTTGAAATATTTTAAAGTAAATAAAAATCTAAATAAATTTCAGGAACAGTGTAATTTTATTATTGAAAACAATGTAGAAAATTTGTTTTGGTGAGAGTAAATAAAAATATGATTGGACTAAATAAAAAATAAAGTTAGTATAATTTATTAATTGTAAATATATTGAACGATAATATAAAAATAGTTGCTGATAATTGTTTATAGAGAAAAGTTGATAATTTAAAATATTTTAAAATAATTAAAAAATGTTTTCAGAAACGGTTTAATTTTATTAAAAAATCAGTAGAAAATTAGGTATGATTAGATAAGTAAAAAGTATGAAAATACAATTTACAATTGCCTTTTTTAATTATTATATTATATATTATTTACTTAATTAATGAAATAAGACCTGAAAAGTTTTAAATAAAAGTTGATTTACTGGTTGTATGATTTAAAAATTAGAAATATAAGATGTTAGAGAAATATTATAAATAAATATATTTATATTACTTATACTATGTTACCAAAGGATTAATAAAAAATAAATATGTAGGTACATATAATTAATACTAATATTAATATAAGTGTATTACGACTAAGAGAATGTGTACGGATGTGTAAATTTTTTATATTAGTTTTTAAAGAACATTAATGTTATCATTAAGCAGATAAAGAGACACTTTCTTACATTAGGACCAAAGTTATAATATATTATTTTTGGTATGTTTTTGCCTTTTTTTGTTACGTTGTAAAGTTAGTTATTATTTTATAAAAATATTAAGCAAATATAATAAATTTAAATTATAAAGGAAACGCCCAAGAAGTATGATCATTTCTAATTTTGCACAAATTAAACTCACGTTCTCACGATTCGTTAATGGTTATGTACTTTATAACCGATACGAACATTCTTCATAACCTACTGGATTGCACCACTTTTCGTCTCCGACCGACGATAATAACAATTCTCGTCCACAAAAGCTCGTCGTAAATGCTAATTCAGAGTTACACTCCACAAGTTAACGACTTAGAGAGCAAAGACAGGTTCGATGTCATGGGCGTCTACCTCGAGAGTAATTACTCCTTGCTCTCAAGCCTTATAATAACCATTAAAACATCTCATTCCGCGGCGCTAATTAGTTTCGAAACGGATTGTTCCCAACTTTTTTTTTACCTATTCCTTATACCTTAGAAAAATATTTACCCCCGGTTGACCGCGTAATAGTTCCGAGGCCCCGGGGCGGGATTCTATGTCGATTAACTAAGAATTTAACTGGGAGTTAAGACAAAGCATTTATCTCGGCTCGAAGGCTGTTATCATCTTACTGGGGAGTAATTGTGGAAACACCCTCAAACGGTAACGCAGGAATGTGATTCGGGAAATTGAGCGGTTTTGTGTGTAAATTATGTTTTTGTAGTAAAAAAAAGTGATATGGTAGATCTTGTAGAATTTTTAAATTAATCAATGCCAGTAGCTAATGGTAGTAATTTATCAAAAAATGATCAATGTGTAGCTTCAGATGTGACAATTCAGTACAATAATCTTATGAATATATTTTTAAATAATAATCAACTTTAACTTTAATATTCAATATAAGTACAATTAGTCACACATTTGTCACAAATGGTTTATGTATTCAGATGAATAAGAGTTCTCAAAATGCAATATTTTAAAGCCCAACTTTAACAGATAAGCACAGGCCTTACAATATTTTATTAGTCTCAGTATAATGTTGTATTATAGGCATAATCAGCATATAAATTCATGATTTTATGAGACCGTATTACTTACATTTAAGATATGGCGATAAATAACAATGCTAAGAAATGTTTTTAAGATTCAATAAAAAATATATATATAAAAATATTGCGAAAGAGCAAAATTTTTAGATTAAGATAATTTATAATATACTAAGAGTTTCAGATATGTACAAATAAATTAAAAATAAATATAATATCTAGTAGTCGGTCTCTCACTATCGCGAAGCTAGTTATAATAATAGGTTACGGTTAATAAAATATTAGTCTGTTATTTCACAATAAACTTGATTGATGAATCACAGTTAGTAAAGTGCTATTACTTTCTTTAATATTCAAATGTAAGAAAAAATATAGCAGTTTTGGATTACACCATATAATTTACATAGCAAGTCAATACACGTATATATTATACAATTGATATGATCTTTGGAACATCTCTTTATATTTTGAGCAATAATAATTCAAAATTATTGTTTTAATTAATATGTTAATTAAAGAGAGATTTATCAGGTGTAAAAATATATTTATTAATTATAAACACGCTTTAAAAAAGTTTATGTATAGTAAAAATACTTTTTAAGAGTAAAAATATTTCATTTTTAGAGCCATACATTAAATAAAATTCATATTATCGAATTACAAAAACTATATTATCTTTATCATTCATTTAAGAAATTATACTATTCTTAAATATGCACATTTTTACAACTCATCAATCAGCTAGCATAAAATTTTAGTTTTCATTGATTAAATGATCAGTTTCATATAAACTACAATAAAGGTGTGGTAGATCACTTAATTGTATTTTAACATTTTTAGAAAGTAGAAATAAAAATATTTCTTCATATTCTTAAATATGCATCTTTTTAGAAAGACATCCGTACGTTCTAAATATAAGTGAAACAGGGAAACTTCTGTTAAATACTGCTTTTTAAACCATAGATCTAACTTGTACACATCACGAATTTTCAGAATATAATCTCAGTGTTTTGAATCTGTGCTCTTGTTCGTGGTTTTATGTTCCATAATCAGATTTATTATTTTTTATACAAAAAATTCAATCTGAAGTCTAGTTTTATAATTTATTTAACCATGTTTATTTTCCTCTTTTATAAATGGCGAATAAAACACGCGAGTTCATATTTTATCTCTTTATTTTCCAGCTCTTCCCAACCTGCGATCCTTACTAGAAATGTTCCCAATAACATGGAACATCCGATCGCTATCGAATCGTGCTTCATTTATCGCTATCGCCGATTGATGATAAGACACCAAAGCCGTTATAAGCTGCATAGCTCATCCGACAATGGCGGCACGTAACATTTCATAACTAGAACCAGTGTCCCGACTTCTTGTTGTCGTTTCGTCACATTATCGGACGATTACTGTTATTATATTGGCTTATCTTCTACTCTGCCTGTGCTGCTCAAACTAGGCACGCCCCTTTTTAATATGTGACGTCATAGATTTGTCTTGATCGGTTGTGTTTGAATTGAACGGACAGCGACGCGAGCCACAGTTTTTAGGACGTGTTGCGCAGTCGGATTTTTATCGGACGATCGCGTTGTCGTGCCTTGCAAAACTGAATGAGCCATATGATTTTTGCAATAATGTGTGATTTCTAATGTCCATGTGCTCGTTGCATTTTTATGATTGATAGTCACTGTGAAAATCGATTATGAAAGACATTAATATTGAAACAAATACGACGTAATTATATGTTATTTTCTATAAATCGTACTTTCAAATATATTGGATTTATTTAATTGAATTGACTTAAAAATAATATATGTTATACAGTAAAACGTAAACCGATTAAGTAAAAAATTGACAATAAATTCCTTTGGAGTGTTATAATTAAGCAAAAGCACAAAAAAAGAGAAAAGTAAATAAGAAAACAATGTTATCTGAAACCGCCCTTGTACAGAATCAATCAATATTCTCTTCATTCTTTTATCATTAGTAACTAGTTCGTCAATCCTAGGCATAATTGTAGATGCTGCAATTCGAAGAGGTGCCTCTAATTGAATTCGATTTATATGTTTAATTTTTATTGACACCATTTTCAAGAATGTTTGCTCACAAAGATAGATTGTTTGGTTTTATCACCCATTTTGATCCAAAAAAATCCAATGATTCATTCTCAAATATTTTTTTAAAAGTTAAACTACACAATAATTCAATCAATGTATTTTTCTGAGATAACGTAGTGATTGACTATTTTCAGTACAATCGAAATCAATAAATGGATCTACCACCCACGGAAATCTTATACGTGGATCATTTTCAGAAGGAAAATATTTATTAAAATGATTAAAAAGCATGTTTAAATGCTTTATAATTATCTGAATAAGATTAGAATACTCATTGTTTAAGTTAATCGTGGTTTAAAATTAAGAAAACATAGAAAACACTCCTTCCATTTTTCTCTTATAGAACATATTTTTTTTAAATGTCGCAATTTTTCTGCTAAACTAAAATAATTAGGTAATGGACCTTGCAGCTGTAAATTTCATTTATTTACCTCGTTAAATATGTCAACCATATATGCCAACTTCAAGGTCCGTTTCTTGTTGTTAAATAATTTAGATAATGCCAATTCAAAAACATTTTTTCATTTAATTTCAGTGTTTTACAAAATATTGCTCTGTTTTGAGCCCACACTATTGCATTTATGCTATAATAACCTACTATTAGTAGGGTTTCTTATAAAATATACAACTCCAATAGAATTATTTAAAATTTCTAGGAGTTCAGGAAGCATTACTTTCGACTCCGGCACTTGAAGATGGATAGGTTTAAAAATCAATCTCGAATCTTTGAGGTTACTTCAGAATGTACTCCTGTCATTGCTAGGGCACCATCTGTGCAAAGACCAATAATATTTCTGAGCTAGTTGCACTTTTTGGTAAATTCCAAACATTTAAAATTTCCTCATAAAATTTATTAGTAGCATCATATATGTATATATTTGGCAAACCCTATCAACACAGCACCATTAGATACATTAAGTGATTTGTCGATATAAAAATAATATATATAATATATAAAAATAAATATTTTGCACTAATTAAACAAAAAATCATATAATATCACAGTAACTGGTTGTCAACTCTTAACTTGTGATTGTGTTATTCCAGCGTGCGTGTGTTTTGGATAAAAGTGGAAGCTCTGACTGCAATATATATCTCAAGAATAAAATTTTGAGATTAAGACAATATTAGATAGTGTATTTTACAAATATTTTTCGAATTAAAAAAAAACGCTGTCAATTTTTAAGCGGGCAAAATCAATATTAAAGTATTAAAAAAATACTTTTTTATTAAAACAAATACCATAATCCATATGGTATTTTATATATTAATAGTTTTTAATAAGTTACTATTATGCTATTCATACGACAAATAGTAATCTACTTTCCAATGGCAATTTTTTTAAGCAACTTTTTTACGCACTCAAATTAAATAGGGCAAACTAAATTAATAGCGTGAATGTTTTTATTGTTTTGTCGGTTTTCCTTATTAGTAAACGAGTTGTCATAATATTCACGGTATACATTTTTTTATTACACTTTTGTGAGTTCGTGAAAAAGGTACGTTTCGCGAGGGTAATTTAGTTAAATAGTAATTTGACGGTGAGTTTGAAGCTCGTATGAAAAAAGTTAAATACGAAAAAAATAGCTCAACGTCCCGCAATCCCATCATTCCGGGATACCATTAATCATCCGTGTCAAGAGTTAATTGTCCCCTTGGAATGAGACTTTTTAACCGATCATTAAATTATAGTCCTTTAGCGCCGGGGGATCATCATTTTAAAGCTATCGTGTTTTTTTCTTATTGTTGTTATTATTCCTTTTAAATGTAAAAATACCACTGAGTAATTACCGGTTAATTAAGCACAATAAAGAGCCAATTATGTGTGATTTCTATTCCATTTTTTATTTATAATAGGTATTACAATTTATTTTGACGGTGCATGTGTTTCTTATTTTAAAAATTTAATGCGACTTAATCAAGTGTCCTCGTTTTTGCTTTGAACGTGAATCGGAGAAAAAATATAAGTGACTTTGGCGTAGCACGTCTTACGATGATCGATGAGGGTCATACAAATAGTTATTTTTTGTAGAATATGATCATTACTATTTTAGCGTTGATTTGAAAATAATAAAAAATTGAAATGCATAAGTTAAATCTAATTTTATAGTACTGTTTAAATATATACAAATATAATAGACGTGAAACTTTTAGAATAAAGATGGATGAGATACGTTACATTGATTTTAATAAGAACTATACTTTTTTGTTAAGAAACTTTAAGATATACCTCTTTATTATTAGTAAAAACAATTCTATTTGGACATCTTAATGTTTATTTATATTTATATGTTGTATATATTATTAAAAATATATATTTATCTATGAACTTATGTTAATATGATTGAATTGTTTTATTTTAAATAAACCTTATTATTATTCGCTTAATAAAAAATATCTATAAGCTGCGTAATAAACGAAACAGGTGAACCATCGCGACTTACCGTCCGTCGCGATTAAGTTTAGATTTATAATGACGAAAGTATCACTTATGATTTTTTCTCGGTCTGATGCCGATGGTCTATGGTTATTTTTCGTGGCCGAGATGAAGAAGAAAAAACGCCATCAATCAAAGAGTACGAGACGGAAATAATGATAGGGGTCTCCTCCGCTGCAAGTGGGGACCTTAATTTGACGACCCACAAGACCGAGAGAGAGATACTGGACCAGCGACAACAGATTAGTGCCGGGCCCCTCAAATCGAAATCGAATCGTCCTTCATGATTTATGACTGTGGCGGAATTCTGAAATGGAGCCTTTGTGGCTTTTCGGTTTTAACAATCAGCCAGAGGCTGAAAAAAATTGGACAAACGTCGAAACATCGAGGAAAGACACAAGAATGTGTTCATTATAAATTTATTAGTGTCGTTTTTCATATAGGGTAAAAGTGACGCTACATAATATTTTATTAATAAAAACATCATTAAAAGCAGTATTTCTATTTTATACTAGATTGGTTTTTTTAAAGCTTATGTATCGCTTAAATTGATCAAATAAATAGTTTGATTTAATATATTATCCACATTGATCCATTAAAAAGCTTAGAAAAGGACTTAAAAAAGTAAAATATATTTATTTATTAAAACATCTGTATTTATAATAATAAAGCTGATTGGCGTTGTATAAATATTAAAGGTTAAATTGTAAAAAAATCAATAAACCGACAATAATACGACTCGACACGCCAGCAATCGGATTCCCAAGACCGACTGCCATTTCAACTATGTTTATAAAATAAATTGTCAATCTTCTAGGGTCTATTTGGTTTTCAAAGTCACACATCAAGACTCGTTAATAGCAATATAATCGCAATATAATCATGAGCTTCATATGGACTGACAAATTATAATTTTAACAATAAAACAAGACAGAAACAGCTGATATATGCTGTATTAAAGATCTTTAGATGATGCGAACGTTGGTAGTAAAATGAAGCATTTTGCCTAAATAATAATATTTGTGTTAAATCTTGCCTTTTTGAATTTAATCGATTTGTTTAGTAACGTTAATTACACTATTATATTAAAACATATTTTTCAATTGTATTTCAAAGAGAATTTTTTCGCACTTTTTCTTTTAAAAAAATATATAAAAGACAATTAATTTTCAATAATAAAAACTTTGTGAAAAAACTGTTTTGATTAATAAATTTAATAAGTGAGATAGAGAATTTTAAAATACACGAGAAAGCTTTCACATAAATCATATATTTAAAATATTACACAAGGGGGTGCAAATTTTATAATTTATTTAAAAAAAATATTATTGTCATATAATACAATATATTCACATTAAAAAATATACTAAATCATCAGTAAAAGTTGAAAAGTCAATGTAAATTATATAAAAAAATATTCCTAATAAATACTGTTGATTATTAATTTATATAATATAATACTTTTTTGCAAAAGGTAACGAAAATATAATACACTTTTACTCTTAAATAGACGTTTATTCAATTTATATTTCTGTGAATTGTCATAATATTGTGTTAATTTATATTATAGGTAATATTCCAATTATTATATATTATATAGAATTTATATGATAATTTGAATATTATTAAATATAATTACACCGCAATTCATTGTTATATATATCTACCCTTAAATTAGGCATATTCAAGTATTTATTAAAATATTCTGGTATCATATTATTTTCTTAAATACTTAAACATAAATCTTTATTATTTCTCGAACGTCTTACAATCTAACTAATATATATTTATTTTTAGTCAAAACTTCTTTTATTGCATTATTTTATATTTTTTGTGACATCGTTTTATCTGATTCATCAAGCATAAACAATATTGTTGTATATTTATTAATTAAGGCAGTAAAATACTTTTTGTATTATCTTTTATCCCAGATAATATATCTATTTTTACTCATTTTTTTATTGGGATGTTCTTTAAAATTTAATTATTTTATAATTATTTCTAAATAACGAAGATTGTTAAAAAAATTGCAATAATATTTGCTACACGTATTTAAAGTTTTCTTTTTTTTCTATTTAAAGTATATAATTTTTTCAATATTTTATTCTAATTATTTATGGAAACTTCGTAGTACATACATATAAAATTCTCAAAAAAGATGTATTCTACATAATATATATCATATATAGTATCTAATATTTTATTTGTCAGTCCCTTGGCATGAGCTATTAATCTGGGTAACTATTTAATTTATTTAATTTTTCTCCTTTTAATTCTTTGAGGGCAAAAAATCCCCCGCTTTTCAATCATTAACTAGCAATTTTTTAAAGCTATTATATGTTATTTAATGTTTATTTGTGCTCTACATATTTTGCATTATTTATAGTAAAAATATAAGCATTACTAAAATTAATAGTAATAATTAAAAATAAACATGATTTTACCTTATAATTTTATCTTTTTTTTTATTAATCAGTAAACCATCTTAAAACTACTTTGCTTGAACCTATGATATAATTTAATTTCCTTAAAATTATATATACGAATATGGTTTCAAAAGTTCTCTTGGAATCCAGGAATACTTCCCCAAAGATCTTGTTTGCAAATTAGGCCACTAAATATTAGTTTATTTGCACCGTAGATTGTTTTATGCTAGTTTGTTGAACAACACATATTTTAAGTTGTTTGCTAATTTTTTTTATGCATGCCTACGTGTAAATTTGTCGCATTGTTATTAATATTGTTAATTTAAAGATTAATGATGTTTAAATGGATGCAAATCAGTGAAAATATTTTTACAACTACCGATTATCATGTCACTTCTAATCGATACAGGAAATTCAACTATGTTTTTCTATGCTTGGTACCGGTGTCAAAGTAAAACTTTTATCCACTAAAAAAGCGCCACACCTTTATGTACCAAAACTATAAAATAACACGGATTAATTCGTATGCGTATTACAAAAATTAAATAAGCGTCACGGGGCGTATTGATAGCGGAAGCTAACGAAAAAATCACTTCCGGTTCTTTGGTGAAAGCTTTTCGTGTCGCTCGTAGGGCGACAGGGCGAGAAACTTTACGTGATTAAAGTATCGAAGGGACCGGCCGTTGATTGGATAAACAGTCGAGCTTTTATCGTAATCGAGAAAAAATATACATACTTATATTGACAGTGATTCTAAACATGTTTTTGTATAAATATTTTTAGTGAAATAGTACATAGAAAAATAAGATGAAACTTCTCGAAACGCTGTTCCGAAAAGATAAAATATTTATAAGCAGAACGCTGTTTTCTAATTAAAATATAAAATGTATTCGTAAAATGCTGCAAAAGTTAGGAATAGAACGGACCTTTTCTGCCTAAAATTTTACAATTTCAAAGTTTATTGATTTTATGCTTAAATCAACAAACGGAATACCCATAATGGTTAATATGGTATTATTAACGCTTATCACTAAACCGATGTTCATTTTGTTTGTATCCAGATCATGAAAACTTATCATATATATTCTATACTGCAAGCATATCGATTTTTCTCAATTAAATCATAAAACTTAATTTTATAATTATATCCGGAAAAAACATTTTCCATCTTCACTCTTTGCTTATTTATGTAACTAATAATATTATTAAAATAAATCATATTTAATTAATACAAAAAAATACAATATTATATTTTTGTATTTATTAAATCTTAAAAAAAAAGATACAGATACAGGTTCGGTTCTAAATAGCGTGTCAAAAGTGTATATAAGAAGGTTGCATGATTCCTGAAAGTATTGCCCTTAAGTATCGGTTACGACTAGATATGAACACGTAACGTAAACGTTATGAGAAGGACGTCTTTTAATTTAGCTGAAAGCTTGTTATTTTGACACCTCACTGAAAGAAATTTGGTTTAACTTTGACCGTCATGCTTTGAGCTTTCGCTGATCATAAAACAACTAAATGTTTATTAAAGTAAAGCATTCCTCAATAAAGGTTTTTTGGATATCTCATTTGCGTAATTAATAATAGTCTACAAAATAAAAGGCTATAAGGGGGAAATTGGGTACTTCTGGTTTAAAGGGTTATCAAAAGTGGTATAATGGTTTCCAAAGTTGCTTTAAAGTATATATTATATCGAAAAGAAAGTAAATTTTGGGAGTAAAATAACTGCTTTTAACACAACAAAAAACAAGTTTTTCAAAAGATAGGTTTATAAATAAAATATTTTTCATTGTTGATTTTATTTATTAAAAAATAAGTTAAATTTTTCGGATAAAAAAATATACTAAAAATTTCATTTTCAGTTTTTTTTATTTAATTTAACAGAAAAAAACTTTTTATAGTAAATTTTAAAGTATTAAATAATCTGTAGTTTGCCATAAATTAAATTAATTTATATATACAATATATTTGCAGCTTTCATATTTTTGCGTTAATAATTAAGTAAATTATTTTTATAATATATTTATTTTTATTATCAAACAGAAATATATTTAAAATATTTATAAATTACATAGTCTCTACTCTCATCTTGACCAAGATGAAATATTGGGCAAATGCTTATGAACGATGACCTCATCAGAGAAAACAATTCAAAACATAAACATATTTCTGCATATAAAACTTCCGCTCCGACATCACACTGATGTGAATTAATCACATAGTAGAGCCTCAGTTGTTATAAATCTTTACGGTGAATCGAAATTATTAGTTTCCACTACTAGTCTCTCTTCTAGTTGAATTTTGCAATATTTAATTGCTAGATGGGAGTACCGTGGGGCACCATACGATTTCCACCCCTGGACCACTGACTGGCATTACCGAATCAAAGAGGTAGTCATTCATTGATTTCTTAGTGGCTTCATAGAAAGAACGTGATGAAAATCTGGTAAGAAACCCATAGTGCTTTACAAACGCTATTCAAACCCTAGATATAAAATATGACCATTATACATACCATATTGTAGCACGTGACAGAATATTTTATTTTTAAAAATCTTTAAGATTTTAATATATGTATTTAATTAACTTAAATATTTTTTATTTAATTGCAGTATGAATGATTTATGACATATATACGATCTTAAAATTTATGTAGATGTAAATAGGGAATAGGAAATATTTATATATATTTCACATAAAATACATGCGTGATTATAATCGTTTGTTACACGTACGTTGTTGATATAATATAATAATAAATAATATATTCCGCCTTATCTGAATATTTTCCCACAGCCGTAGAAGCACAACCTTACACCTTCGCCATGACAACACAAGGTCCCATTGAGACGTCGTGCGACGTTTGACCTCCGATGACGAATATTTTTCGAGATTTGAGACCCGTACAAAATTATTAATAACGGGTCAAAAAAATATGTACACACCGAGAGGCGCCTCGGACAAAGCGACGTGATTGGATTTGTTACTTTTTTATATTTATAATATCTACTCAAATGATAAAAAATGACATCCGTATTGTTGAAAATACAAGGCGACCTTTGCGAATTGTGTTTATGGAGATAAATATTCAATATAATGGGGCTATAGAGGATCTATTATAGTTAAAGGTCGGGTTAGTGTCATGGCGCAAAAGTGACATTTTACTTCTGTGTTTATTATTGTTTTAGTATATGTACGTGAAATAGCGATAGTCTGACCTTAGACTTTTACAGAAAATAATATGATTGTGTATCTCAGCGTGAGATAACAGTCAAGTGTAATGACTATTCAGTAGCATAATATTAATATTCGTAATATAGATAAAAAATATAAATATGAACAGTAGAATCAGCGGCTAAAACAATCTAAAAATGAATTTGCGGTGTTCATAAATACATAATGCTTTATTTGTATATCTTGTAAATATGTGTGAATACTTTTATTGTATCAGCATAATCTTTTTAAGCGTTAGAAAAAGTGTGACTATAAAGAAAAAATGTTGGTAGACTATGAACATAAATATTTTCATGTTTTTTAAATTTTATTTCTTTATTATTTAATAAATAATGTATGATTTAAAATAAATATGTCGGGATCACCCGGAATCGTTGCTTCAAAATTAGTCGCTCAAGACGAAAGTAATGCCTTTGTATAAATAGAAAAACACAAGAAGTTTCTTAAAAAATATTAAATCATATAATTATTTGTTAAAAATCTTACGTGCAATTAAAACATATTTTATTTTACTAAAAAAAATCTGTAAAATCAGTTTGCAGTGCATTTTTTAAATGTAGCAAAACTGAGAATAAAAAAATGGACAATTTTTAAAATAAGAAGGAGTTGTAATTTTATGTATAAATTTACAAACCAGCAAAAATATGTAGAATAATAAATTATTTTTTCCATTGGCGCTTACACTGATCATTGTACTAAGCATATTTATAAATTTTAAAAAGTATTATTATAAAGCAATAATTATTTTTTAATTAAATAATTAGGCAATTAATTACAGCAATTAGTTTAATAAATTAATATCGGTAAGAACTAAGATATATATAAATCGGAATACACACTCTTTTTTGCTAATGAATTTTACAACTGTAAGTTACCTTAAACATTTTACTACTGTGACACAAAGAGCGCCAAATATTTTCCAAAAATATTTATTTTTAAATAAATGTTGCAAATTAGTTGCCGATTTTTTTTGGTGTAAAAAAAATATATTTAGCTTTTTATTATCATAAGCAGTTAAAAAAATATATTTATTCCTTTCATTATTATAAGCATAAATAATTATATAATTACTTTATAGTATATTATTTTAAATAGTTATTATTAAATAATTAAAATGTTAAGTTCATATTTGAAAGAAAACATATGTTTTTTATTATGTGTATTTTACACTACATTGTAAAGTTTTATACAGAAAGATGAACTAAAAAATAAAAGCATATGGTTATAACTCTCTAGTGAGCAATAGGTTTTAAGTATCCATAGATTTTAACATTACCATCTATCAAACATGACGATAAAACGTAAAACATCTGACACATCGAATAAATGTTGTTTCGTAAAAATAAACTTAATCTTGTAGATGTTGTTATCTTTGAAAAACAATGCAATGGAACTGTATTATGAAAAGCATCGTTAAAATTAACGAACGTAAAATATAAACTTATATTTTACATCCTCTGAAATTAAACGTTCCACTTTTTCATTCTTTTTTAGATTCTGAATAATTTAGTTAATTACTAACCTTTTTTACTACATATCTATGTGTTTTTACTACAATATCACTATGCATATAATATGGTATATCATATTAAAAAATACTATTTTTTTAAAGTATGTAACTAATTTAGGTATTATTGGGTTGATGCTAATTGACGCAAATGTGTTTATAATATTATTTGTAAACAATATGATATATATGCTATAAATAATTATATCTCTTAAATATAAAGTAATCATAAAAAATCTTTATTGGCACTAAAGTGTAATTAAACTACTTTTTTACGATTAAATGGGTTAATGGAAAACAGCAAATAAAAACTGGATACAGCAATAAGATATTGCTCTTAATTAATTGCAATATTTTATTTTATTAAGGTATTCTAAAAAATAAACTGAGTAAAATTATTGATACTTATTTATACCATTGTTATATTATTTTTTCACATATTTGGACAATTGTTGTTTTTTTAAGAATTGTACGTTATAGTGCATATTCTATAAAGACGTAGCTTGGTTTCTCGAGGTTTTTTATTTCTCGAAAACTGGAAGTTTTTAATTTTATTTTTTGGTTATCTTATAAATTTTCGAGTAATTTTGATATAAAAAATATATGTAATATATAGTATGTGATTAAAATATATGAATACAGTATGAATTAAAGTTCAACGGCAGGCAAAATTTATAGCGTAACTTTGCGTAAAGCCAACGTATATTTTTGAAATCTGCTAATTCCCACGCGGAGCGGCTCCACCTATCTGAACAGTAATGTTTTTAGAGCACTAAGAACAAGATAGTTGTGTTAATCGTAAACTTTTTAACCATTCAAATATTTCCAACTTCTATTAAAAGCTTCAAAGAAAGCATGCATATTTTTAAACATATGGCATAAAACCACCCCTTCTTATCCAGCAATATAAAAAAATGCATCGGTTGCAAAACATTAAAATACAGTTGTTTAAATTATATTTTTAACAAAAATGCGTTATATTTTTTCTTAAAAAAAAACAGTAAATTAAAAATTCTTGATTTAGTTTTTTTTTCGATAAATTCTCAAGTAGAACACTAACTATAACATATTGTTGCTTGATATCTTGTCACTAATCAGTTCGTTTTGCCCAAGTTTCTTCTGTACAGTGAACAATTCAGAAACGTCTCTAATTATTTCTCTTCACAAAAGAGCATTACTTTTTACAATGACTTTAATTAAATTAATAACATAGAATTTGACGTCCATCACGGGCGGCCATTTTGACTATTTTTATTACCGCCGACCGTACAATTAAAATCTCGGATTTTTCTTATCTGGTCCGCGCTTTCCACATGGTCATCTCTGTGTGACCGTTGAGAGCGACCGTTTCATATTGCGATCGCCGATAAAATGCCATAACGGTAATCCAGACACAAAAAGGATGACAAAGTGCGATAGAGCTTCGCCGTCATCTTCTAATGAAATAATTCTACGTACGCTTCGACCGTGAAAGACCAGCGTTTCTCATACTTTTTTTCGCCACGAGAATAAATTAATTGCGTTTTAATTGCGGCGAAGCACAGGGCCGGTTCTCACATACATTTCCGACGGCGACACACGACGACTCGCCTCTTCTAGATGTTTATCTTTTTCGGGGGGATTTAAAATTCACCCGATGCGAGCCGGACCGATGCCCGCCATACATATTCATGATGTCGAGAAGAGGTTGACTCGTAAATGTAGGCGCGTACGCAGGAAATAGTAGTCGGATGACTTAGTGTCACGGTCACCTGAATTTGGTCTAATTAGAACAGGTGAGCGGAGATAAGAATGGGCACTGGTGCCTATTGTTGGCTATTCAGAAGTTTTTGCGAGAATGAAACTGGCGTTTTATAGCCACTGACTATTGTTTACTAGAATCTGTATCCTATATGTTTATTGGTGAACGTCATTATATTATATTTTGCTTAAATTTCTTATAAATTATTATTTCTTACGGGTAAGTTTAAGGGTAAGGTTAAACCACGCTTCCGTATGTGGTCTTAATTATTGACCAGTAAGTATTTGATGAGATTTGGTTCTCGATTTCATTTTTAAATGTTGCAGTCTCACTGCAGCACGTCCTGATTTTTGAATACTTAATTTACATAAAAGACTGACTAATTGTAAAAATTTTGTTTGATACTGCTTAATACTTAATACGTACTCAATTCTGTATTTATGTTACACTTTTACTTGTGTTTTGTTTTATATCGCCGCTTCCGCACTTTTATTCAAAGAATCTGCTGATGAAAGCTTTCAAAGACCAATCAAAATTACCGTGGCGTGAAGATTTGTGCTATATTCTATTTATAAAAACTTGTTTACACGCCTAATGGATTGCTTTAAAAAATTAGCGATCTATTTGAAGCTAAGCTTAGTGATCTTTTACGTAAAAATAAAGACATGTATATAAGGTGATTATCATTTATATTTTTATGCAGCTGCGATTCGAAAATTGGTGATTTAAATTGCGTTACGTCGGGCGGCGTGATGCTTATATTAAATTTTTTGAGCGGCCTGTTTTGTGACATACTTTACAAAATTACTATTTTTTTTTATGTAAATAGTGGTCCCTTCTAAATTAAAATAATATAATTTTCTTTATATTAAAGACTATAATTTTGTGATTTTTGTAATAAATATATTTACTAAAAATTAATTGCAATTATTTTGTCAAAAACCAGGCGTTTTGCTGATTTTTTCTACCCATGTTAATAACTTTTTACTTATGGATCCTAAAGAAACAAAAAAGCAAAATTGTATATATTTTAAAATATTTAGTGGTCCCATTTAAAAAAATTATATAATTTTTATTATATTAAAGAGTAGTATTATAATGAATTTGATTGTTGAAATTTTATTTCAAATTTGGTGGCAAAAACTTTTATCCCTGTTATTAACTTTATATTTATGAATCCTAAAGCAAACAAAGATGTTACTTAGTGGTCTTCTTAAAACAAATTTTATATTTTATAATATATAATTAATTTTAAAGTAGTGTAAAATGTATATTATTTATGAAAAACGAACACATAAAAAAAGCAAAATTTTTATCATATTTATGTAAGTTAAAATTATTTGGCCACAAACCGGGTCTTATTGCGAATTATCTTTCTAAATATATTTGTGCTAATTTTTTTGGTAATTTAATGTTATCAAAGTTTTCAATAATCTAGCCTAAAAGTAGATTTATTTTTATTTATAAGTATGTAAACATATAGTAAGTATTTTTTTTAAATTTATTTAAAAATCTGTAGGTTAACGATTTTTCTGTTCTTTAATTATTTACTTATTAACTTAGTAACTGATTTTTTAAATTTCATTAAAACGCCATCGGTAAATATTTTTCCTGTTCTTTAATTAATTATTTATAAGCTCTATAACCAATAAAAAGTAAGCAAGAGCAAAAAACATTATTACAAAAGTTTATATATATCATATAAATAAAGTTATTGAATCTAGGTAGTAAATAAATTATTATAAAAAGTACAATATTATTGTTATGGTTATTTTTTAAATAGCTTTAATGAAATTTTTGTAATAAAAACCGCTACAAAAAGATGTTTCTGTTTTTACTCTTATATTATATAATTTGTTTGCTACAAAGATTCAATAACCTAATTCATAAATAAACTTGTTTTTTGATGTTTTTTTATTCCTTATAAGTAATTAAATTATAATATTTAATAAATTTGATAATATCACTTATTTCAGCTTTACATATAACTGACATTACATAGAAACATTTGATTCTGCGAAAAATATATTAGATATTTAGTACGTAGAATAACTAAAATTTATCAAAACAATGTGAATAAAAATATTCAAGTATATCAATAAAATATGTAGAGTTTCACTACAAAAATATACAAATTATTATAGTAATAATACGGCAAATTTTTTATTTTACTTATTTAAAAAATAATAATTATATTTTAAAAATATTTTTAGTATTATTTAGATATTACAACCATTAATAATATTGATCAAAAATTATGGATTTAGTCTTAATTTTATTTATTTTTTTGGTTATATTATCATATTTTTTAAGAACTATACATTTTGCTGCTTTTTATTTCTTGTTTTTCGGTTATTATCTTAATTGACTATATATATATATATATATATATATATATATATATATATATATATATATATATATATATATATATATATATATATATATATATATATATATATATATATATATATATATATATATATATATATATATATATGTAAAAAAAATGAAATGTAAAAAAAAATAGTCCTTATTTTTATTTACATTTATTTAAATGGTTTAGGAGCATTTTTAAGATACTAATATGTATTTGTACAAATAATGCTTTTTTAGTACAAATAATTACTAATTAGTATATTTTTTAGTATTATATAGTAGATTTTTACCATTACTTATTGAATGTTTTGTGAACATTATATAATTTTATTTCAGTCAATTTTTAAGTCGTAGTTCTATGTTAAAAAAGCAAATGTATTATTAATAACTTAAGAAAAAAGTATTCAGAGTGTAAATACGAATAAACCAATAAAAATTTGGGAACAAACTAAATTTAATATTACAAGACAAAATCTTTATATTATATGAATATAAAAATATATCTGTGTATTAAATGAAAATAAAAATATATTTAAATAACTCATTAAATCCAAGAAAAATAAATATAATTCGAAGCTTTTTCTTATTAGAATAATCAGGATTTATTGCTCATTAAATGTTTGAATTAAATATTATTATGGTTTCTAAATTCAAAGGATCAGAAAATTTTAATCGATTGATTACGTATTTACTTTTTAAATATATAAATATATACGTTAATATGTAAAACTTAGTCATCAATCAAATAATATAATTTGACTAAACAGTTCATTTAATTGCAATATATGATATAAGAAAAAATATGTTAATTTTTTCTTAATCTTTAAGGCTTGATTGAAAATATTTATATGCCACATACAAGGCAGTAATAATTAACTGTAATTTTTCCGGGTCTCCAGTCAGATTTTACAATTGCCCAATGGCACTTTTCTCTTTTACGACGAATCTGCTGTAAAAGCGTACGAATGCTCTTTGGGTCCATAGAATCATAAATTCGTTTATAAATTTTATTACACCCAATTGTAACGCCGTTCACATAAATTACGCGTCGAAAACATACGCACATACATATATTATTTCGGACAAAAATAATAAAACCAAACTTACGGTACTAGCTGTGTGCAACGATTGATATGCGACATGTCGACCTGGCGCCAATCGTGATAGATTAATTCAAAAGCATCACGATGATCGAGTGATGTTTTAAATTTTTATAAAATTTCAACGGAATCCAAAATCATGAGAAAGTTTAATTTTATAAAAAAATCTTGATTAAAGCGCGGCTTGAGAAACACTCGATTAATAAAGTTAGTTAATTAATAAAGTATTGAAAGGCGACGTCGTCTCTATAAATCAATTAATTTATTGCACAAAATTCGCTATAAATCAAATAAGTGATGCAATCACGTGTGTGTATAGCGTATATGAATCTGAGGAAAATTCTTTGGTCGGTTTCATTTTCAAAGGTCACGGTATGTGGATATATTTATGTGAAAAAATCAGAACTCAACGATATGGCCGTAAAAATCGATGAATGTATACTATTATATCTGTTCTGACAATTTTGGCTTGGCGAAAAAATTGTTACCCGTTAATCTTGAATTATTTTCGGATTTTTAAGTGCACGAATTTCTTTTTGGAACTATTCGGTCGATTCGACCGACAATCAATACTGTAAATAAATGTTATGATTCAACGAGATGAAATTTTCTCCAAAGTGCGGCATTGGTGGCTCGTGATTGATTTTTTTTTATTTATTAAGGCTTATTTTATTATTTTATTATTAAAAATAAAATAATAAAATAAATAAAAAATATAATAAACTGATTATTTTTACTTAATCTGTTGTTAACTTTTATGTTTTAAGTAAACGGAATTTGTATACATTATTCTAATAACGATTAAAAAATATTATCCTTATAATAAGCACTTATAATTTTTATAAAAAAATATATTTAAAATCTGCGCAATGGATAGATAAATGTATATTATTGTATTTTATAAAAATATGCTGTTACTCACGCAATAAATTAGAGCCCAATACTTAAAAATTATGATATAAATACAGACCATTATACATCTAAGATAATAGAATCTTTTTACAATTTTACATACAGTTTTTTTTATACATATTGTAGCATTATCTTCAGTAACATTTAAAAACGCTTATTATTGATAATTTGATATAATATTTTAAAAACGATAGACTTTGATAGCACTCAAAGCTATATAAATTGACTCAATTTCTTTTGACATCTTCTCTTAATACATGTTTGTAGATTTAAAATTGTTGCGTCTATTGACTAGATCAAGTGTATTATTTAAAAAAAATTAAGCATTGACCGTGAAAAATAACGCGTTAAAAGCGCAATAAATAAAATGTCAGAAGTATTTACACATCAAAGACATCAAAAACTTTGTAATTAGTCTTAGCGTTGAAAAGAGACAAGGGTGAAAACAAATAAATTTATTACAGTCAGCACTTTATTAGTACATTTAATTTAGAGAGTTCTTTTAAACTATCAACAACGACTGAAGAGAGCAAGAAAGCAGCCGCTTCTCACTTTACCTCAACCCTGATCCAAACTTAAATCCTATAGTCGAATTACTTAGGCAAAAGTAATGTTACCTTATCTGTATATTCTTTTTAGGCTTAAAATATTAGAAAATACCCCATCACGCGCCGGCCCTGACCATATCGGTCCCCGCGTGCCAAACGGGCATCTGCGGCCCGCAGTCACTTGAGATTTAATTGAGTCTGCCTAATGGACAGCGGCGGCTGGTCACGTCTAACGGCACCACTTCAAACTTATCGATCCTTCCGGTAGTGCCAGCACTCGCACGAGTCACAAGCACGCATAGATAACGCACACGAAACGTGATTTATGTCATGGCGATAGTTTGTCATATTTATAGAGATGCTCTGTGAGCCACCGACACGCTATGCTTTTAAGTCCAAACATATAAATAGCATAATGGTTTTGAAAACGGGACGATTATCCTTTTCTTTTTATAGTTCCTTTAATGTGTAAAGTTATAGTTCCTTTAACTTTGATTTTGAGCTTCAAATATTTTTACTGATTATAATAGAAAATTCATTAATCATTTCAGGGGTGCTAAAGTTGGACAGTCTGTGGTAATTTTTTTTAATGTTCTGATTTCATTAAGATTCATAGTATTTCATTAAATTACATTCATTTTTCTTGTCAAATTCAAGGATAAGTCCCCACATGCCTCTGTAATATATTTTTAATTTAGTGCTCGAATAGCATACACTACATTTAGTATTTATTATGAAAGATATTAGAATCAGTCATGGTTTCATTTATATTTTAATATTTTTTAAGTACAAGATCAAGCTTTGTTTTGCAGTGCACCAAATGCAATTTTTAATATAACATATTTATAAATCTTTCATATCATTCAAAAGATACTACAGCGCGGTTTTTTCAGTATTTTCTTATTTATTTAAAAAGTATAAAATGCTTTTGGTGACCATCAATTTTTTCCAACATGAACAGTAATTTTTTTTCGTGAAAAGTAATTATGTATTTTTTTATTATTCATACAAGCATCAATAAATCTCTGTCAAGAGTTCTTCTAATATTTTTAAATTTAAAAAACAGTGCAAAACTTATTAGTTTAAAGAAAATGATAAAACGATTTTATTGTTAAAAATAGCAATAATACACGAGTTTTTATTATTTTATGCATTATAACTATTTTATGGGAATTATTTTGAAAAAATCTGTAGTGAAAATAGTATAACTTATTTAAGCTTTTTTAAAGCATTATTTCTATTATTTCAAAAAATCTAGTTTTTATGAATTAATATATTAGTCAATAATTTTATTATTTGAGGGTTAGTTAAAAATTTTAAATACGCAAAAACTTATTTTAATAAATTAATATGGTAGCATTAAAAAATATATTAGGAGATTTTTGTACTAATCTAATTTTATATCTAGAAACGCAAATTAGCATTATCTGTAAAATCACTTTTATTTAACATATCTTATACACCCAGAAGTGAGTTAATTTTATGTATTTTTCCATAATTATTTTATTTTTTTATTTTATAGTACATTACAATGATTTTCAACGTTTTATTGCTTTGATTTATTTTACTATTTTTTGTGTTAGTATGTTTAAAGAAATATTTTAACGCTTTTCTATTAATAAATTTCGATAATTTATTTTACTTATATTTTATATAATATTCCGCTTTTGTGGATTTTTTTTATATCAATTCAGAGGCTCTCAATATTTTTTATAAAATTAATATAAAATATTTTACACTTTAGAAGCACTTCTTAAAATATCTGTATCTTCAGCGTATATGAATAAACGCGTATTTTAAGAGAAACGGTCCGAGAAAACTTCCCTGAAGAATTCCAGCTAAAATTTCATATGGTATTAAGTGTTAAGCATTTAGTGAGATAACACATCTTTTACATCTTAGGTATGAGCGTATTTGTATATTGTTTAGTTTATGAATATGAATCGTCATGCAATATTGTGTCGAAAACTCTTTCTATATCTAACTTTAAAAGAATCGTATTTGTATTCATATTAAAATTAGCGCATATATGCTTCGTCAAATGTAAGTGATTTTTGTAGAAGCTGTACGTTAATAATTTTGTTCTCCAAATATTCTTTTAAATGCAGGATAATTATTTTTTAAATATTTTTATTAAATGATAGTAATAAACTAATCGTAATTGTAGGATCCTTATCAGGTTTTTTATTGGATGAAATTTAGCGGTTTTCTAAGTAGTTGAAAAACACCTAAAATGTAGATAGACGTTAAAGATCTTTGTTAAGTAATAAATGCAAATTATAGTAAGGTTTTTATTCAATACCATGATTTTTTATTTGAGATTTTGAAGACATTTAAAATTTTGCGAATTAAATCTTTATTTACCGCGGATGCTTTTATTTTTTTTGCAATATATTTACACGGTTTTCAGTTTTAGTGTGTTAATTTTTTTTATTGAGTTCATACGATACAGACAAAGCGTCAGCTGATCCGTGTCAGCTATGATATTTCCAGTTTTTAACTGTGAAATTTCTGTGTGTTTATTTTTAAGCGATTAAGTTACTTTCCATAATGAATTTTACGCTAAGCTTTTTAATTTTATGCGACCACGTTTCGTTTTTAATGCACAGAACTTTATTGCTCCGTTGCTGAATTGCATCTGTTCCATTGGAACTAATTTACTTACTAATCAAAAATCAAACAAAAATACTGACCCAATGTAGGCAAGTTTTGGTTACAAAAATTTTACTTTTCAATGCATTTTTCATTGGTCTAATTAATGTGGCAAAAATTCTTTATTTTATATTTTTTAATTAAATGTGTAATTTATTAAGAAAACGTATATGGAATTCTTTAATTTTTGAATATTTACTTTGCAATATCTTTAAAAGTTTAAATATAAATAATATAAGAGAAATATTTTTTAAGGTCACTGCAAAAAATAAATATCTTAATTAAAATAGACTCAGCATAAAAAAAATTACACTTTGTAAGCAAAAATATATTTTTTTGCAAAGCAACTAAATTTATCTATTATATGAAAATAACAGCAAATAAACATCTAAGGGATGTTTTTACGATTAAATCTACGTCCACTTAAAACGAGTAGTATTTCTCAGTTGGATCTGATTTTTTTAAGCAAAGAACGTACATAAATGCGCTAAATAAATATCTTGTTGTTTTAATGTTTTTTCCCTATTGTTATATATATCTTAATCGTATTTATGATTTATATTTTAAGGCAAATATATAACTAGAACGTAATTTAAAACATTTTCACATTATATGTTTAAGAATGAAGGTTAAAGTATGGTAAATTATATAGGCTTTTCAAACTCTCTTTAAAATTGTGAAATATATTAAATTATAAATTCAATGTCATTTTTTTGAATATCTGAAAAAATACAATCAGTAATAAACAAAAAAAAATGATCGGCTCGCCAGAATCAATACTCGGTAGGGCTAGGCCCAATCACTTTTGCGGTGGCGGTCGAGGTCCTCAAAGGCTTTAAGTGTGGCCCTAGACCACAAGCGCGTAAGTAAAATTGTCACTGTCAAGGTTTCGTCACTCTGACAATGGACAGTAAATAATAAACCGCCATTATGGGTCACAAGTAATTTTAGATTTGTGTCTGTCCGGCAAATAATGCAGCTATACGAGTCAACAGTACATTTTTTTATATATATTTTATTTAAAAAAATGCATCTATATAAAATAATATGCTTAAAACATGGCTTTCAATGTTATTAAATCTTACTACTTCTGAATTTTATTTATAAAAAAATATTCACAACATAACACAATAAAGATAGAGCTCAAAGCATCCACGATATTTATTACTGTGAATATAAATAAATCTATATTGATTTAATTAAATTTTCAGTTAAGATAACCGCAATTGTCTGACTATCGATGTTGTTTATCGTATAGTTCCCCTTATAAGGTCAATATTAATAAAGCGACCTCTCTCCAAAGTGACATTTGACAGTTTGGCACCATAATAAGGGTGTAATTAACGACCCTTGCCCTTCTTAACTGCAGATTGGGGCTCTTAATGGACACGATACAATCATTATCGGACACGTTGGTGAGGATTAGTGTGTCTAATGGGGGAAACGAGCTAGCACAGATAATGAAAAGTAATTAATTACAAAAATATTAACTCAATACTCAGTGCTTAATTTAGCTGCATTTAGAGCAACATTAGCTATAGTTTTCATTGATATATTTTGTCGGTAAAGATAGCTATAATATTTTTAAATCATAGTGAAATATCGAAATGCAGACAAACTATGGAGCTAAATGTGAGATGCGATGTCTGTCTGTACTTATTCTTCCGCTCATTTTCCCCCGAGAGATGAGTTGGCTTAGTTTGTATTTTGAATTTTACCTAATGAAAGCTAAACTATTATTAATTTTAACATTTTCGTTACGTTAGGTTTAGATTTGAATAGCAAATGGATGTTTCGCAACTGTCAAATTGAGCTTCATAGCCATTTTAGAGCAACATATTAGTTTAATTATATTTTCGCTAGTAGAAAAATATATCTACTGGTGAAAATGTATTTGGACATCAATAGTGAAAATATAACTTTATCAAAAAATACACATTCACTGTCAAACTTACAAATTTGACGTAAATAAATAATGATAATAATGTAAATATTTATTACTACATATAGAAAAGTTAAAATCATTTAATTTTACTAGCACATGCCATATAAATTATATTTTCACTGGTAAAAATATATATCTACTGGTTAAAATGTATTCCGATATGATTTTACTGAAATGAAATATTTAAAAAAAATTTTCGGGATAGATTCTAGACTATTTTTTCTGGATTTTCTTTTAGAAATAAGCATATGAAACTGAATGTATTATTTATTTATTTTTCTGAATTAAATTTAGTTGTTAAATTACCGATAAAACAATCTATAAAAACATTAAATTTATGTACCTAATTCAGCTGGTGATATTGTTGATTTTTTACTTTTTTTATAAATATATTTTTGCAATGATTTTATCCAGAGTTGAACCCCTCAAAAAGAACGTGGTCTGAGAATTTATATTTTTTCCCCCTCTACTCTCAGCAGGTCTGTAGATAAGGGTAAGCTATTATTATCTACAAATCTTTAGATTTTATTAAATGTATAGTTGTTATCAAAAGTTGATAACAAAATTATATTTTTTAGTTAGGCTTAGATCTTATTGTCATATTGGCTGTTGAGATAGTGTTCTATAAAACTGAGAGAAAATCTAAAATTAGATTTCTTCTGCAAAAATATATAAATAATTATCCGCAGAGTCTAACGCGTGTTTGACTATGGGGATAAATCATTGGTTGTCATGGATACGCCGCGAGGTGCGATGGATTGTGCGCGGTGTGCCCTAACAAAGGGATGTGTAAATCATCTCTGTCAATATGCTCTCGCTTGCTATATGTATAGTATTATGAGGTATGTATACACGAGAATATACCTTTCAGTGTCCATTGTGTCCGTCTAGAAAATGTTTCGCATGTCAAAAATTACGGTGAAATATCCTGGAAGTTTATTTATTGAAAGAGATCATTTTAAATGTCAAAATAAATTTACTTCTATTGATTATTAGTAAATGTTACAGTGAAAATAAAATGTTAGATATATTTGAGAAAATATTTTAACTAAAGAGATTTGAACAGCATTGATCTTTGATAACCAATGATTCATCTAAGGATAAAAATATTTTGCCGTTTAAGTTTTATTACGAAAATGAAAAAAAAATTATTTATAATATATAATTTTTAGTTATATTGTAAACTTTTTTAGATGTTTTATTAAAATTAAAATTTTAGTTATATCATACTTGCAATGATATATTATTAGAATATATTTGAAAATCTTAGTTCGTTCATTGACAACTAATGATTTACAATAAATCTAGGGATAAAAATAGGTTGCTTTTTAAGTTCTAATAAAAAAAAATAGTTTAACATATTAAACTAACATAAAATATGTATAATACAGATTGATAACAAGCTTTTGATAAAGTCAGTCTCATCAAGAATAAATTGATTTTGATCTTACGGGTGATTTATGTCTTTTATGTTTTTTACACTATTATTATTTATAATTAGTATTACGCATTTAAAAATAACTGTTTTTAATATTTACAAATTATATGAATATAGCAGTTTCATTCTGACTTTTTATTATATTTTAAATATTATGGTATGTATATATTACAAATATATAATATTAAGAACGAGTACTAATTCTTCATCTCTACACGATGATTTAGATTCATTATAAATAGGTTTCTGTAAATCGTTTACCGTTTAACATTGATAAATGTCATGTTGTAATATTTTTTAAAATATATACGATGCGAGAAATCCGTACGATTTTAGTTGATTTATTTTAAAATATTGGTATAAATTAAAATATTTGATACATAATTATATTAACAAACATTTACACTAGCTATTAAAAGGCATAACTCACTAATAATATTAATACTAAATTGTGTATGTTATCGATGTTAATATTGCCCTGAAAATAAAACAGTTTTCGGCACGATTGATTTTTGTCCCCAATTGGTGTAATTTAGGTAAAACCAACATTGTGTCAATTTCGATATTGATATCAGGTGACACATACAAAAATATTATCAACGTGTCAGTCGATAATATAATGACACTTGAAAAAGTTCATCAAATACGGAGGTGATATCTATAATATGAACGAGGGCTTTGGAAAAGCTCAATAAAGCTCGAACGACTGTTTCGGCGACATTATTGATATTTTATCAAGTGATCAATCAACAAAATACCACCATATTTGCACAGTATCTATATGAATAATATACATGTTAAATAAAAATTGTAATAATGTACAAAAAATATATCTAATGTTTTTAACATATAAATATTTTAATTCATTAAGCTTTTCAATATTTTTAAAACAAATATTTTAGTAAAGAAAATATATATTTATAATCTATCGAATATTAATTACAAAAAATATATTTAACTTTAAAAAAATATTTTTGGATATAAACTAAAAAAATATAATATATTTTAAAACATTTATTGAACAGTTTTTACATGTTTATTTTAATATTAAATCAAATACAAATATGTTTTTCTATTATTTTAGTAATTATTATATAAATTATAATAGCTAATTTATATTTGAATAATATATCTATAATTATTTTTAATTAATTCCAGCAGTTTTTAAACATTTTCTTATCAGCTATATAATACTAATATATTTTTAGGAAATTAAAACGGTTGCTCAGATGATTATCTATTTTCTAGTGCAAAGTAAATTTAAATAATAATAATCATTGATTTTTTCTCTATCCCAGGTTAAAAATAAAAACATCTCTCTAAGAACCATGTTTGTGATGATCGTATTTGTATTAATTCGAGTGGCTTTTATCTTTCCTGCTATTCTAATGTTTTTGACTTTTTTTGTAAATTTTTAATACCTTTATATAATATTTTAAGAACAACGGATGCAAAATTCATTTGCATTGACTGGTACGCCTTACAAAAAAATTAGTAATTTTAACTTTAAACAAATTAAATTTATAAAATATGTATGTATTTTAGTCACGAGGAAGATTAATAAAAAATATATATTAAAACATATACTTGACGTCATCAACACATTTTTTTTGTTACACATGCACATCGATCTTTTGTATTATTTTGATTCGATTTCCTCGTATTCTCAGCCATTCGAATTAGAATAAGGATCTCGACAAAAATCCACCTGTCTTGCACAAGGACGCCTGTTTTTCTAACAACAACGTTTCGACACACAGACTACCGTTCTTGACCATTTTTCAACACCTTCACATTAGCCGCAAACCCATCCGTCTACCAGACTTATCAATTTGTATCTATATACGTATATGCGTATGTTTGTATGTGTCTATTTATTTTTTTACAATGGCGGCACGATTTGTACCCAGCTCGCCATAAAGCCGGTCCATGTCATCCTACATTAGTGGCTTTTTTTGGGATTGCGCGTGGGTATTTATTGGCACTCGTAGAACTCAATATATCTCGGCTCGGTAATAAAATCGTTATCCGGCAATTCGAAAGTGACATAAACTCTCGGCCAGAGCCGCCGGTTTTATCGGCCGGTAATTAATACCTGTCCCCGGACGTGTCCAGTTGGGAAATAATTCGTGATCATCATCATCATCGACGAATCTTGCTTACAAACGCGTGTGAACGCGGTTTTACGTCGGCGGTAATTAAGCGACGACTAATTAACTCTTTATTAGAATAGTATTTAAAACTCACTTTTAATTTACATGATTAAAATTAATTTCGGAGGTTTGTGGCCGAGTGGTGTGATTTTTTCAGCTAGTTAGGCGCTGGAGGAGATTTTAAATTTTTGGTAAAACATGAGAGAGAAAGCTTATTTAGAACCAATTGCATTATTGCTTAGCTCCACCTCCAGTACGACTCTCGGTGAAAGTGTAGCTTACAATAATGACAAAGGATACGCATAACAATTCTATGCAATGAACCCGGGCCCTAGGAAAACAATGATTCCGGGCCTCATGACAAAAATGGCACTTTACATATTTTTCAACATCGTAATATAATTTCTTGAAACAATAATAAATTTAATACTTAAGTTGTATAATTCATATGGTAAGGACGAATTTAAAGTTCTCTGGTAGTTAAGGCAAGCATTTTATTGTGAAAATATTTTTCTGATTTTTTGTTGTAGAAAAATTGGTTTATGCATTGAAATAGTTTTTCTAATACATTCAGATTTTTGTTGTGTATTATTCTAATGAAAATAGTTTTTTTACACATTTATTATTACAAAGATTCAATAACCTAATAAAAATTTAAAGTGGTATGCTTAACTGTTATTATTCAAATTTAAAAAAATATATAAAATTATATAAAATGTTTAGAAAAACTAAAATCAGAATTTAGGGTAATAATAAAATTTTTGTGGCAAAAAATAGCAAAATTGTTATACAGTAATATATTTTCTAGTTAATTTTTTTTATTGTGTCTTTTATTTATATTGGTATGCCATATTATTGTTGATCTTGGTCGTTTCTTAGAAATTGAAGAAAATAACAAGAAAACTTTTGTGCTTTCCCAGCACTTAATTGAGTTATCGAAAGTTTTTGATTTATTTACTTTGTCAAATATGCGAACCCGCTGACTCGTTATAATCAATTCAATAGAAATTTAGCGTTATTATATTATATGAAAAATGAGCGCTTTATTATACAGTCAATCGTAAGCCATTTATCATTGAAGTTCAAAGTCATATTATGCGAATGGCAAATTCTATCGTTCTCTTTAATAGTATTTTTTTAATAAACATACTTACATAATGGAAAGTAAACGTTTTATTTATAAAATATATATAAAATCAAACTTTTTAATAACTACGTTATATCCATTGACTATTTATCAATAAAATGGATGATTCTATTATAAATAACGATCTTATTTATCCGTCTAAGTCGCACGACACAATCCGTCTTACGTTTTATCGTCGAGCATTAAACTTTGATTAAAATATGGTGTTGGTTTTTGATTTATCTACGAACTGATTAAGAATTGACCATTAAATTTTAACGGTTCCGAATGTTTTTGTTAATAGTGCGCATGTTCAAAATGCCATCAAGGCCTCCTAAATGTATTTTTTTTTATTTCACTTAACCAAATTTTTAAACCCGAAACGGATCCATCGCCGGAAAATCGGGTTTCGGTATAAAATTTTTACAATCCGACAATCTTGTCGACACACATTAACTCAAATTCAGCTTTTGACCTTTGAGATTGTACAATGTAAAAATAAATAAAATTAAACACGTTGACATCGATTCGTGACGTTCGATAATTATTAATCGGCAAGTTAATAGTTCGCTTATCGTGTATTTTATTTTAATACGGCGGTTGCATCGTGTCACGATTGTTAATAGCAATAATTGTTTTGTGCCGAAGAAATACCGATTGACATGATGTCAGATGTTGTTTGTTACGTCACGTCACGTACTATACTGTTTTATCTAGTATCGATGCCACTATCGGCTTATTATACACGAATTTTCTGGGATAAGTTTATATTGAAATAAAATGTAATTAGTATTTATTAATTTAACAATCTCTTAGTATTTTTTATAATTTATTAACATAGATTTAATTTTGCTTAAAATCAATTTAATTATTTTAACTGAATATATATTACATCTAATTCCTAACTCAGCAATTTTTCTTTCATGCTTTCAATTACAAAATAATTATGTATTATTCGCAAATATTATACATTAACAATGCAATATTATTAGGTAAAAAGATCAATTTAAAATATATTTTTTTTCGTACTTTAAAATATTATTTTATTTAAAATATTAAATTTTTTTTTATTTTCGATTTTTTTTTATTCCTTTGGCATAAACTCTTGGAGGAATAAAATGCAAAATATTTTGTTAGTCCATTTTTCGCATCGTCTGTCTTTCATTTTTTTTCGCCTAGAAAGTGTTGCATCGATGAAAATAAAATAAGTCAGAAGGAGCAAGGTTCGCAGTAGAAAATGGATCAGATAAAACTTTTAGTCAAGTTCCTTGATTTTACTGAGTGTTAATTTCACCAAATAGGGACGCACGTTGTTATAGTATAGAACTATTTAACTTCTGTGGAATTTACATTTTTTAAATTTCTTGTATAAAAAATGGCCAAGAGTTTCATAATGCACAACCCTTTTGCAATCCTACGATACACACAAAATATTTTTTAACCTTTGAATATTCACTATCGTCTACGACGATTTCCCATATTTGTTAACAAAAAATCGAGAAAAGACGACGAGCAAGCTTTTGGGATATGTGGATTCGTATGGAATATTGTCTCCAAACCTTACCAATCTTCTTAATGTGACTATGCACTGTTAATCGGACTGGTTTAGTTTTACTGATTTATAGTGTGATTTGCTTCCATTTATTCAGGTAAGACATCGTAAATCTTTGCTGGTCTCCCACATCCGGAATTATTATTGATATCGTAATTTCCCGCTTGAATTTTTTTAAACCATCTTTGACATTTACAGATATCTAATAAATCACCTACAACTTCACAAATGTTCTTAGTGGCCCTAGTTGGCATTTTTAAAAAATAATGTAACATGCAATTTTGTATCAATTTTTCACTTCTGCCATTGTAAATTTTATAGTCCATTTTTTATTATTTTAAAATATGATGTCCAGATGTGCACTAACACATATATAACGAAATACATACACAGGTTTAACGACCAAAGCACGACTTTAAATTAATCATTTTATTAAAAAAAACCCATTTATTTTGGGATCATCTTATCCGAATTAATGCATTGAAAGATTAGTTTCAAATGCGACAATTTCAATTTAATTTAATTGTACTAACAATGTCTGTATTAGATAATTAGACAAGTATAATAAGGTGTGTAAAGAGTCTAGCTCCACCCGAAATCAGCAAGATTGATCAGATATTCAAATGTTAGAGGGTATGTTGGACCAAAGCTATACACTGCTGTAAATAATCATTTTTTCAGACAATTTATCCAAAACTAATACTTTGCTTTTGAGTTGGAATATATGAGAGTTTAGCTATATTTAACCCTTAAAATCTATGACAAATCGATCAAAGCAACGCCTAAAAGCACAAGAACTCTCAAGCGTGATTAAAAAGTTTTTTATATAAAAATTTTGAACTTGTAAAAATGCAATTTTTAATGTAGTTGTATATTGCCAAGTGGTCATTAAATCGCATGAAGCGGAGTTGTGCCGAATTGCCTATGATAACCCTTAGAAGCTCTATAAAATCATTCGTTTTTACTTCGTACGTTATATATGGTCCAGCCGAGCAGTCCACTCAAATTTATAAGACTTCAACTTGATCTTAGATACAATGTGTACACTATTTAAACAATATTAGTAAATTACTGGATTATATGGGCTAATAATAAATTACTTCGATATCGTACTTTATTTATTAAAAAATACACAAAATAAACAAATTGTAGCTTTTTATATATATATATATATATAATTAAAAATTTACAATCCATCATTATATGGTTATTGAGATTTTTTAAGCGGCCAAATCGTTGATTTTAAAATTAGTATAAATACACTAGAGTGATTTATTGCGCGTTATCTTTATTTATAAAAATGAGCGTAGAAAATCTCACACGAGAAAGAAAAAAATACGATACTTTGCATATAGGGACATAACGTCAAATTGTCGGCGGTATGAAAAATTACTGTTATTAATAAAGACGGCGATAAAAATAACCGCGTGCCGAATATGCAAATTAATTGATATTAATACAAGTCAGGTGAAAAATTGTAAAGTTTCCAATGCTACAAGGTGACATATATTTTTTATGCCGGTGAGGAAATAAATTACCCATTTTTATTGTATCTGCTGATGGGAGAATGATTAATGGCCTTAGATTTCTGGTACGACTCGAATTAGGCAGAACAAATATTTTGTAAACAAGTTGTGCGTACTAATACACACGCAGATAATACTATGATGACATAGATAATTGCACGTTTTTGTTTCTAAATCAGAGATAAAAATATTATATAGTAGTGCCTTAGCATTTTGTAGAGCTTAATAAATCCATAATGTGTGATTAAATATAAAAAAAGCATGATTTATGGTGATAAAAGTAAAAGTGACCGGTCGATCTTTGCTAGATGCGTTCTGCTGGCTACAAAAGATAAATTATTATGTAAAATAGTCGTAAATAATATTAATAATAAGTTTTGTCATTTGTTTGGGGTCATCGAGTAGCTTGAAGCGTTTCTAAAGAGATTAAAAAAATCTTAGATAAGCATAAATAAATTCTAAGTGTCATAGTTATGTAGTACACATATTTCAGCGCAAAATTACATTTATTATTATTAATATAAAAATTGTTGTATTGAATATATTTTAAACTGCTTAAAATACTTGTATTAATAATATTATTAGTTCGCTAATTAATTATGCCAAAATAGGTTAGAATATTATTCGTATTACCTTTAATTAATAATATTAAATTAATGTGAAAATAATTTTCCTAATCGGCAATAAATATTTTATAATATTTTTTTTTAAATTGTGAATTTTAGAGAATAATTATAATTTATTGATTAATAATAGTTATAACTATACATTTTATTCGTTTTTAATTTTATCACACTATATCGACAAATTATTAATTGTAAAAAGTTATTTCATCAGCTTAAATTTTACGATTAATCGTTAGAGACGACCATATAGGTGAAAGGTGATCTGCGTTTTTCTTTTTTACACTGAGATTTTTTTAAATAAAGATCACGATATACTAATTTAAATTTAAATTTATTTTTGTATTTAAAATATATATGTATTTTAAATACAAAAAAAAAATATTTACGTGTTTTTTTGGCGTTCATCTTGTTTTTTGAATGAGTCTCTATATTTCGCCGAAGATTGTCCCAGCATCATCAGGAGTTTTCACATCTTTTTTACTTAGCGCAAGGAAGGATTTTTTATTTAACTATTTTTATTGGTTTTAATGTTAAAAACACGTTAGTTTGAATATTATTACCCTCACTGCTCCGCGGATAAGAGCATACTGAAAAAAAATTTATCGATCGCTTGTCGTATTGTTGCAAATGTTGAATCGTTGAAAACGATATACAGCAAGTTACTGTTATTATTATTAAATTGCTTATATTTTACGCGATATTATATTTAAAAAAAATATTCATGTTCATCTTGTTTTTTGAAAGAGTCTCTATATTTCGCTGAAGATTGTCTCAGCATCATCAGGAGTTTTCACATTTTTTAGAGTTCACTTTTTTTTACATCGCGCAGGGAAGGATTTTTTTAATAATTTAATTTTTGTATTATAAGTCTTTCATATAATTTTGTCATAACAGGCGTTAACCTAATGTTTTACAGTGAAGTTCACACTAATAGAACATTAAGCGGTAATACAAACTGAAATCAGTTATTTTTAAATAAAAGTCTTCTTATTTTATTATAATTTTTATAACAATAATAAGTTGTCGGTATCATTCAATGTCGTTGAGTCAAAGTTAGTTGTTCACAACTTATTGGGGTCATATAACTAATAAATCTGTGTCTTATAAATTTACTAAGAATTTGGAATAAATAATTGATTTATCTGTGGAATAAGCAGTGACATATAATGTAAATTAGTGACATATAATTAACTAACAATCAATGTATGCAATAAAGATTAAGCTTGATTGTATTTTAAATATTTATCTATTTTCTGTTATGTATTATAGTTATTGACTATATCACTATACAACCACAATAATAAAAATTGTTATTTAAAATAAACGCGCACACATTTTTATAAGTTCAAAGTTTTTGTTTAAATTATTTTAAAATTACGTTTCCATGTCATACTAAAGATCGGTTTGAACTCGTGAGTTCGGTTGATAAATCGAAGTGAAAAGAGGGTCATTTCTTAAGATTTTAAGGTTGCTATAATCGATTCGGCGTAGTTTGGTGCGAGTTTACTAGTTATTTTCAAAGTATTATATATAAGTAATTGATTTAGTTGAAGCATATTAATGGTGTTTTAATTCATCAGTAGGAAGAAGTCTAACGTCTCTTTCACTCATCATTTTTCTGACCACTGGGCAGCGCCAGACTTTGTTATTGCTAAACAAATACCTAATATGGTTTAAATCTTATTTTCAAGACTTTCATCTCGAATCTGAAAAGACGCTTCACTACAAGGAATAGTACTGGTATGAAAAACAAACGTTTAACAGATGGATAGATTTCTCATTGCTGAGCCGCGCGAAGATCGCGATGCTATGTACCAGCGCAGACACCTCTCTAAGTCCATCCTCGGACCGATCCTCAGGGTCTCCTCTCGCCTTGTACACACATGACGACGATAACATTCGCAGGTGCAACCTTCGGGTCACGTACAAGAGCCACGGCGGTCGCACCGTGGGAAAGTGGAGCTGGGTCCGGTCACATTTTAGAAAGGTGTTCCGCGTTCTAATCGTGATCGTAAATTAAACCATTAAGACAACCGACGACTGATCGCACATTTATTGGTTCATATCCACCGAAAGAGAGTGGAGAATCGCACGGTGCAGTGCGTTTTTTCTGGCGAAAAGTTCGCGTAAGACCTTCGATCATATTTTTTATTTAAATAAAAAACAAACACATTTTTTCAGCTGCGATATACGAGAAAAGTGAAGATTGCTAGATCATTTAATTAAAAAAATATGTTTCAGTATAGTCTGAAAATAAATTTATTGAATTCAAGTTCAATAAAGTCTCAATATGTTTAGACTATAATACTATTGATTTTTAAAAGACAAAGCAATTTTGTCCACCAGACCTCACTATTCATGAAGTATAATATAAGCACAATAAGTGTTAAAACACTATGTTTAACCATTTTTTATTCTAAACTAGAGGCTAATTTTAATTTTGGTTGAAATAATGTTTCACATCCGTCACAAGAGAGTGGAGATAGTCGTACGTTATGTTTTTTTTTCCTTTACGTAAGTCGCGATTCGTTCCACTTCTTTGTGTGCACGTATGGCCACACGACACCTATAATTACACTGGATTAATGTAGTCTCGCGTTTAATATGTTGTGTGTAGAAAAAATCGGTAGATATCGATAGAAAAATCAAGGGATAAATTATTTTAATGCGACGGTCGTGACGGACGAGCGTCCGCATCCGAAACGCGGGTGCTTATGAGTTTGGGGTGACCTTAAATTGTGAAAATGTGGGTAAGGGGCACGAACATTCAAATTTTGTTTATTTAGTTAACAGTTCTTAAACAAATAGTTTTAAAAGTACTCATAGAAATTTTTTATGTGCTTTTCCGCAGCTCAAATATTTTAAATAAAAGCCTTGATACCTATTTATAAAATATTGTCACACTAAAAATAATTTATTAATGTGTAAAAAGTCAATCTTATTGGATACAATTTAAATTTGATTTAATGTAACCTATTTAAGATTTCCATTAAAAATTAATATAATATTACTTGCTAATCTTATTAGATATTCTTCTTAAATTTCCCGAATAGCAAGCAAGCAATTATTTATATAGATTTTATAAAGTTTTATATTTTAAATATTACATTACACATTGACCTGTTTAATGGTAGCTATGAGGAGCTGGTCCAGTTCGTATAATTTAAATTGATATTTTATGATTTTTTAGTATTATTCTAATTATGTATGTATATATTTTTGTGTATTAGATAATACAATTATTGTTTTCGAGCATCGTGGCGCATTGGGGTAATCTGTTAGGTCACGATGGTCTTAATTTAATCTAAATAAATAAATATTAAATATAACGACGAGCAACGATATATCGTTGGTTAGCATCTTAAAGGTTAAAACGTAGTCAATTATGATTTTTGGTGAGAATTTTAAGTGGAATATTGGCACGTAAGTTAATCAAAAATACCCGAAAACCTTAGGTGTGAATACTATATAAAACTTTGAGCTTTTCAACTATTATCGAGTATGGGTTATCAGATTCAGACAGCTATAAAGTTTCTTAGATATTCCTGATCTCACGGATGAATAATGTTTTGTAAAAAAAATATTTTTTATAATAAGCTACTTCAGCTTATAAAAACTATTATATATGTATAAAAATGATATACACTATATTCATTTTATTATTTTAAATAAAATAAAATATATTTTTCTTTATTTAGTGAAAGTTCTTATGGGAGATTAATATTTTAATATTTTATTCCATAAGTGCATAGCTACTAATAGGAAAAATATATTATATACAAATAGTTAATTTTTTTCGACAGATAAAAAAAAAATATTTGTTTTTTATAATCATAACTATTAAGCAAGTCTATTTTTTATATTTTATTCAAAATAAGACTATTCTTAAAATTTATTTAATTATAAAGTGATGCTTTGGCATTTTTAATTATATTTATTTAGACATTGCTTATTCATTTAAATCAACAACGTCTAAAATGAAGAGAATTTTTGGATAAAAATAAAAATTCTATACATTGGTAACCAATGGTTTACTCTCACCAAATATGGATCTTGCATAAAGTATTAATGACAATTAAACTTACTTCTGCGATATGTGAACGTTTATTTTAGACAAAAGGAGTATTTATTACATATATAGATGTAAACTTTCAGATACATCACTAATTGTAATAATTTTTGAAAGGCGTTTTTTGCTACACTAATACAAAAATAGTTAAACTCAAGTTTTTGTTGTATATTTATAATATTTATTATTAATTACATATTAGTTTTCCAATAATGATTTAAAGCTAAAAAAAATTGCATTGTAGCATTGACTGCAAGAAAGAACTAGTCGCACATACACATTAAAAGCGCCATAAACCAAAATGCTGTTAGTTTTGATGACTTACTTACTTACTGATGGATGAAAAAATTAAAAATTTTGGTGAGCCGTTTGATTTTTTAAAGGTGTTTTTGCTACACTTTGTATTAAAAATAATTAAATTTATGTGTTAGATGTATATACATATATAGTATTAATTATAAATTTAATATTTGTTTTACAATAATGAAAAAATTAAAAATGCATTGACTGTGAGTGCTGTGAATCTAAATGCTGTTAGTTTTGTTGAATTGTGAAAATGTTCATTTTTGACATGTTGATGGATGTGAAAATCGAAAATTTTAATGAGTTATTTAATACATTTAAAACAATAAAATAATAATATCGCCTTGACAAAGCTGACAGCTGGTATATTATGCAACCCAGAATGACAAGTGCAGTGTTGTCAAATCTCAAACTGTTACGTAATATTTTTATAAGAAAAGCTACGAAGCTTAGTATACACTAAAACTTCGCAATTGTTGCGCGTTTTGAGTAGAACCAGAGAAAAATAACCTCTTACATCTCGACTAAACGTATATAAGTGCATACATAACGCACATCATTCACTTACAAAATCCAAAGTTTAAAGCCTAACTAAATCTTTGAAAACAACCAGCTTACAAGACGCTAACAAAGCTACCAGAACATTACATACATGTGTACAAATAATAATTTGCAAAAATTAGAGCCGCTTCCCTCTTCATGTAAGTCTTGATTCAGCTACGAGACGCAGACAATTAAATGAGAAAAATTATATATTTATAATAATTTCACTAAACATTCATTTTTCGTTTATTAATACATTTATTTACTCTAAAGAATAGTTTAATTCCTTATATGTTATGAGAAAATATATCATAGTTTTGTATCTGATTAAATAAATATTTTTTTGAGATTCAGTAAAATCTGCACATCATCACGTAACTCAACATTTTAATTGATTGTGAAAATAATTGTATCAATTGTAGCATCATGGTGCAACTATTGCGTTGACCAATTTTAAGTTACACACATAAATTCAGTTGTATAATATAGCGTGAAAAATAATATTCCTCTTTGTCATTCCAACCGTGATGAAACAGAAATATTTTCGCACGCCTTCTATTAGACCGTATGACATCACAGACGTCATTTTCGGTGGAAAGATGAGCTTTCGCAATTTTTGGCGATTTTTATTATCGTAAAAAATAGTCAAACTATAAAAGTGTCTAAGTAAAAATAATCACGCGGATCACCTTTCACCTACATAATCATCGCTTTCATGTGGCAAATGGTCGTAAAAATCAGGGCTTACGAAACAGTGATTGATTGCTGAGAATATATCGGTTATGATTTGTAATAAAATATATACATGTTAATAAAAAAAGTAGCGTAAAATGATATTTGAAATTAAGTAGCTCCAAGTGAAAAAAGATAGCACTACTTCGCTACTAATTTGGGAATTATTGGCTGAAAACGACTCCGTTGTGATGCTGCAATCAAACATAAATACATTTTTTATGGAACTATAAAAGCGTTAAATTATATAAAAATAATATATGCAAATATACAAAATGTTTACTTATTTATTTTTTATTAATTTACCCTTAAAAATAAATAGGAAAAAACATCCATATTATCGTTATTTGTAAATATACAATTAATATGTTTTTTTTTAAGTATATGGCACACTTTAAAAATACGGAAAATTGTACTTTTCTTGATATTTATAAAATGTGATATATTAATAAAAAATATGTTTTAATCTTAAAACGTAAGGAGATATAATAATCGAGCAGTCTGATAGTTTGTATGTTAGTGAGTGACCTATACGCATTAAAAATACATCGATTAATTGAATAATCAGAGTTCCAAATGGCACGAACTTTCTCAATGTATTTTTATGCATTACATACTTCATTTTTTTTCTTATCGTTCACAAAAACACAAACTATATTACTACACAACATCGTGATTTATCTGAATCATGTTTTTTACATCCTGGTCTAGCAAAAAAAATAGTCTTTTTACAATCGGACGCGAAAAAACTGTCAATTGCCAGAAATCGGTGACATCATGTATTTACCGACAAATAAGACGTCTGATTAATAACGCATTGGATTTTTTTAATCGCGCTGACACAGATTATTCTCAGAAAAAAAATACATGAGCGGCTGCTTTGTTGATGAATTTAATTTTGAATCGATATTTTTTGTATCAAAACAAGTATTTTATTTTATTTTTATACATACGCTAGTCTCACGGTGAATAGTAGTTTAATTATTATATTTTTCCGTATGAATATTGTGAGATAGTAGAAGTAACAGGTGGAACACGCCTAAGGGTCCTCGGGCAACAATGGCGCAAGAGTCGATTTTTTCATTGAATATCAATGAAAAATATGCTCATTGTTAAAATGTCGTGATACGTTTTACCCACTGATAGCATTGTCTGCCGGGTAATTACCCGTTTCATCGGGATTAACGACCTTGACTGTAACATAATGGAATATGACTATTGTGTATTAAAGATCGTCGCAGCATCCGCTTCTATAAATATGATTTTGCAAATCGAAAGCTCAATCGTTACGTAATATGATTAGCAAAACAATAATAATAATTTATTACAACTAAAATATCATTACCTTCAATTTAACATAAAAAGTAATACTACTTTTTTACCTAAGACCTTATGGAAGGCTAAACCATTATAAGTACATTGAAATTCGATCATACTTGATGTGCTTTTTTATTTTTTTATCACTGTAGAATTTAAAGAAACTTACTACATAATTTAACTGATTAAATTAGGTTTTAAAATGACAAAAAAATACATATAAAATTTAAATTGACAACTACCTGCAAACAGTAAACGGCTGTATACAGTTTAAAGGTTAGTGAAATAGTGTTATGATAGTTTGAAAATTATTTAAAAAATAGAAGGCAAAAAGATATATTTATATCATAATTGCGATAGGGGTTTAAATTAAAAATGTTGATGTTTATAATGTGTGTTAATGATACATTAGATAATATTGAATAATGTGACATACTTCTGTTTGCAGACAATTAATAAATCGATAATTGAATCAGTGATAGCGATTAAGAAGTGGTCGATAACGAATTAAGTAGAATAGAAAGATGATTAAAAAAATGCACTTAAACCAAATAAGAATAAAACTTAATGTATAATTAATTATATATATATATAATATTAAGTACAAAATATAGACGTAAACAATATTAAACTTCAAAATAAGTATGTAAAATATGTACACAATGTAACATTTTTTCCTAAACTTAATATAACCAAAACCGTGGCTTTTCTCACTTTCGCAACAAACCAGAAACGGCGACATTATAAAAAATCATAATTGATTATAAACGTAAAAAAACATAAATTCATAATGATTTACGTATTCGCGACATTGCCGAGCATATATCATTCGCGATTTATTAGAAAGGCTGTGTAAAGTCATAACGGCTCAAAGTTTATAAAAGCAAATTTATTTCTTAAAAAAATAACCCACACGAGCTTTTAATTAATTTATTAATTTAATCGATCGAAACGCACTAAGTAGAATAGAAAAATAAGAAGAAGGAGCCAAACGCGTTCATTTTTAAAATGCCAAAGTCGTAAATTATATATTCATGGACTCATCATTAATCTTTACATATTTTTATGAACGTCAATAGTATACGTGTGACTGTACGGAAGCCAAATGATCGGACGTTAACGTTTTATGACACTAATAAATGTATTCATATATTAATGAATTTTATGTTTGTGATTTTCAATTATTATGTCAATTTTGATATTTTAACGTTTTATTAGAAATAATTTTAATAGCAAAAGCCACTTATTTGTACATATTTTGGGTGATATGTATATAAAATAGTGTATATGTGAAGGATATTTTTCTTTAATGGTTAATGATTATACTTAAGTAATTAAACTTTTAGTTTATGTATACATTAATAAGTAATTTTCCGGTTAACACAATAATCAATAGTTTTAGATCCAAAAGTTCTTGTCTTTATTGAATTCAAAATTTATTTTGAATCATACAATTAAAATAAATAAATAAAAATTAATTTAGAGTTAAATATACGTAATTAGGTATGTAAAAATTAATACCAGGTAATTTTTAATAAATTAAAAAATCACTTTTGAAAGTTTATTTGTATTTTATTGATTTAATATATATATTTTTTTAGGTATATAACATTCTCCCACTTATCGATCATTTTTTTAATTCCATTAGCATAAAATGTTGGAGGCTCTGGTGAAAAAAATATTCACATCCTCTGCATTTTAAAATTTTTGTGTTAAATCGATCGAAATTAATGGTAGTCGTTAGGAAAAAGGTCAGTAGAATAGAGTGAATGGTATAAAACCTTTCAGCTTAGTTCTTAGATTATATCTAAAGTTAATTTCACCACATGAGGACATTCATTGTCGTGTTGTAGAACTATTCGATTTCTGTTGACAAGTGCAGGCCATAAAAAATCATATAAAATGCAATTTTGTATAAATTGTTCATATGTTAAAAATTCTACTATTGTAAATTTTGAGCCCCATTTTAAATGACTTAAAATAAACATATAAAATAAATAGTTATAATTACAAATAAATATTTTAATTTCTTATTGTGTTGGTTCAAAATTTATGTTACTTCATAAATATGTCACTTCGTTATCGGTCGTGTAACAACCCCAAAATAAATTATTGTCAATAAGTAGGAAAAAAAATATTTACGACATTGCTTTAATTTGATTTAAAAAGAAATTAGTTAAGCTGCAGCATCTCAAATATACGTTACGGTGAAGATGTGGAAAAATAACTTTAGCTGAAAATATTTATATTGCTTAATTAAACATTATAATCATTTTTGTGAAAAAATAGGTGCTGCATATTTTGTCACATTATAATTTACACAAAGAAAAAGCTAGGTTGAATGTGTAGTAAAAATTTTAAAAAGCGACAATACAAACCGCTTCTGACAAATATTAGATGATTTTAATCTGGTACTGTTTAAAAAAGAAGTACACAGTGATAAAAAATAAATATTACCTTTGACCACGTTAATGCTATACGAAATGTGGCATTCATCACAGTTTTATTTACCGCAAATATAAAAGTTGACTTATTTTTGTTATTATTTATTTCAATATTTTCAGAATCATCTGAATGGTTAAGAAGTCATAACATATTAATGACGGAATAGCGTAGTACGATACTTCTCAGACTAATAACTCTGAGGGTGCAGGTTCGAGCCCCGGCAGCGGCAATCAAATTTTCATTTAAAAATAATGCGCTAGTATTAAAAAAACTGCAGTGACATATATTACTTATAGATGTCACTGATTCCCGGACTTTTAGTCTGGTGGTTGTACTTACTTGAAGGTATTCATTATATCTGATTGCCTTACTCAGATTTACCCTGTTGTAACGCATTGGGCTTAACGAAAGATTTAATAATTTTAATAAATAAGTTTTGAGTCTTAGTCTATTACGTAAATATTTATTCATATTAGGTTTATTAAATGCCTTCCAACGTGAAAATGTTCCCCACCTCTGCTTTAGACTAATGGCGAAACTATTATATTTTATTTGTAAGGCAAACATTTTCTCTCTAATGATTTCGGGTGGCCTTTTATAAACAAAATCACTGTCGTTATAAAGATAAATATAATATTTTTCGCGCAAAAAAATTACACTAATAATTTTAAAAATCAGCATGAAAATTTCTAATTTAGTCGTTGTTAAAATTCTTGGGTGTTCCAATCTTATTTTTGTTTGATACAACACATTTGTTTAATTGTCGCTTTTTAAAAAGTAATTATTTAAGATCCCCTAAATAAATATTATAATAATGAAAATTATTAAATAAATATTATAATAATGAAATTATGAACTTATTATGTTTTTTAAATGTAGCAACAACTTTTGCAACAATATATAAAAATGTATTGTATTTATTTTTTATTATACAAAATGAAGAAAAAGAAGAAAAATGAGAGCAAATAAAATTTCTTTGAAAATAGCTAAAAAAGCATAGCTTTAACTTAAAGTTTTATATAAGCATTGATAGTTTTAATTTATCATTGAATTTTAATTATTAAAATTTCTTTTTATCGTCAATTGACATCCCAATTTAACCACAGATTTTTTTTATTGTACATTACCTCGCAATATGATCTGGATAATTTCATATTTATCTAGACAATGTATTTGTAGCTTATACTTCTACCATTTTTCTTTTGTAGCATTGCAATAATTCTAAGACTTCTATTTTTGAATATGGGTTTTTTTGGATAATCATCCAAGCTTCAATTCAATAAAAATGTATAGAAAAAATAAGACAGAAATTCCTTTTGTAGATGATGTTATTAATCTTGGAAAGGTAGTACAAAATTGTTAAGAATGATTCCAATGGTCATATATCCAGCAAACTAGATACTTTTATAATATATATAAACTATTTTCATATTTTTGGATATCCATTGTTATTAGTTGATAGACCACTTATAAAATATGTTTTTCTTTCCACCTTCTCTTTTCAGTGCCTAAAAATCTTCTTAGAGATGTTTGTATATAGTAAATTTAGCGAACTTGTCGTACTTTACGATGTGTGCATGCTACTACTATTGTGAAAAAATAGATACAATAAAACCTTTGATGCTTTCTATTTTTTTAATATTAAGAAGGTATGAAATTTTATATCAAATTATACAGTAAATGAATTTCAGTATATGTCAAATTTATTGATATTAAACAGAAACAATAGACACTATAATCTATTAGTTGACTTTTGGCGTATGACATTAGGAATGAATGCAGACGCAAAAGTCAAAAAATCACATTTCCGCATAACCTGTCGCCCGTCCCAAGAAATATTGCCAGCTTAGAATCGTTGTCCAAAAGTCATGACACAATAAATTCCTTTTATTCGTTTAAACAACGGTCATATACACGACCACATATCATAAAAAGCAACATCGATCGTATCTGTTCGGACAGCGCACAGTCCAAAAGCCAAAGGTGAGGTGCTTTGATTGAAAGGATAAAAGGAACAGTCGCCACGAAGATCTCTTTCAAGTTTTGTTTTTCTACATTTTTACACTCATAACGATAAGTTCGATTTGACAATATTTAAGATGGAAATTTCACGGTTTACGAGCTCGAATTGTGTCACAAGAGTTGTCCCTCAGTTGATACATAAATTGCTGACGAAACACAAGGCGACATCGTAAATCTATTTTTTTTGTAATCAAACAACTCGGATTCGACATCTGGTTCGAAAAACAGTTTCGAGTGACATTATTTTATGTATAACGAATATAAAATCGTGTCGTATATTTTTCTTTAATTGCCGATTGTGAAGAAATCGGAATCAGGTTATACTGAGGTTAATGGAAGACTGTTACGACCGAAAACGAAGAAAAACGACATTAAAACATGTATCATATTTCAATCAATCATTTATGTTTCAATATAATATAGAAAGCAAAATCTTGTTGATTTATAAAACAATCTTTCGTTGATAAATAGTTATTGTTAGTGTTGATTTATCATGATTGTTATATTTTTTTAATTATTTTTGCATATTCATGATATATTATAACTTAACATCAAGACGTCAATGGCAATATATTTTTAATTAAATTACCGCTGTTTAATCACTGTCATTCATATGCATATTTATACAGAATTTTATGCTCCTTCATCACAAGACATTACGTTGAATGATGGCAAAATCGACGGCTACCACATTTATTTATCACAGCCCAAATGTGTGTATTTTTTATTGACATACTAAAAAAATAATGACAATTCCATAAAACACGATTTGGGAGGTTCGGTACGGCAATAAAACATATCACATAAAACGACAAAATCGCGGCCTTTGAGAAAACTCCACCAGCAATTAATCAAACTTTCCACGTTTGATATTTTAACAAATAAGAAAATGATGTCATTTTTTTCGTTGAATTCCCAAAGATCGCGTATGACTTAATTTGGCGACTAAAATCCATTAGGTGTTATTAATTTAGTCAATGGATTTCTATAATGAGTCGTAACAAATAGTCGCACATATTTCACTCAGAGCATAATGTCTACTTAATTGAAAACTCGTATTTTATGTAAACAGCTACGGGGTCACCAATGAGCACATATTTGCTTAAATAGCTTTTAATCAATCAAATGCCAATAATACTTAATAAATTTTTACGCCTTTTCACAACAATTCTATTTCTAGATTTCTGAATTTGGTTGCGAAATTTCGAATGTGACCACGCGGTGCCTTTATAAAGGCTTTTGAAAACGTTCCAGCAACTTTGTTGATAGAATTCTCCCAAGCTGTCTACTTTAGGAAGTTAAATAACATTCGGTGAATGCATAACGCATTTTTACGCTTATAAAGTGTCATATGAATATAGAGCCTTTTAAAACATAATTTCATTGGTACGTTGAAATGCTTATACGTATTTAAAAAAAAATCCCATTTATTTAAAACAAACAATATAAAAAGTATTGCATCCCACACAAATAAATATTTTTTCCAGCTCCTCGTAGTCGAAAAAATTCGAGCCTAGAAGTCCTAGCCACAACAATCAATAAAAAAAGACGCAATCGCGACTCTCAGAGATTTTTTAAGTCCGCAACTAAAAATGGCTAGGCATCGGTAGATTATCGATTACAATTCATAATAAATTAAATAAAAGTGCATGATTACATACTAACACACTAATTTCAATTTCAATTTTTTTATTAAAAAGGCACTAGAATACGATTCCGTATTTCTTCTTGTAATCTAACAACAAAGAGTACTTCCTTTGCTAAGATCCCAGACTATAAAACCATATTTAAGGACGCTACAAACTAATATATCGTACATAACACAATTCGAAAGGTTGTGTTTTATGCAGCGGTAATAGATTTTAAAAGTTTGTGGCTATTGTGCAACACCAGGTGACCTACATGATTTTATTTTTTAATGTTGGCGCTTGCTCTTTCTGTTTCATTTGCGTGATCTCTCATTTTGTTATGGTCGATAGACCTATTGTTTTCTTTAAATAAAGCCAACAAATAAATAATTTAATATAAGCTGATTTTTATACCGCTATATAATTTAATAAGCTGATTTATATACCACTTTTATAATATTACGGTCGTTAAAGTACAGGATTTAATAATGAGATATTCACACTATAAATAACTTAAATTTATTAGTTTTGGATTTGTTAACTGTTGTTGATTTACCTTTGACCGCGACGCATTCCTCATCGTGACCGTCGAAGGTTGTCCGGCACAATGTCATCTCAGTCACGAAGTGTCACTCAGTTTTGCCCTCCTGCCGAACACTGCCAGCGTCCTTCGTCATCGTGAGGTGACGATCATGATCACGGAGACAGGTCGTTTTAGGACACAATATAAAAAAAATACTTGGTGACTCCTAAACAATGGCAAATGTCATTCACAGAACGATCTACACTATCGCATAGTATTAAATTGGAGTTCTTAGTTTATCTTGACACAAAACATATAACACACATGAGAACAAATTGATTCGGTCGACATCAAAGCGTGGTGGCAACGGCGTAAAATTAATTCTGGGCCGCGAAACGTCAGATATCGATTTCTAAGAAGTCAGTAAGTCATTAAAGAGAGTGGGGTTTTCGACCGTTTTACACCGGATAGTTCACTGTACGGAGGAGGTGGAACCCGACAAAGCTTTATGGTCTTACTGGTATTTATGTCCGAAGATAATTCGTCGAAGCATCATCCCCCGAGGTCACCATGGACCGAGGCAGGATCACCTTGAGAATACAGGTGGGACAGAATTTGACACGGTGGCTGCGCGACAATGTGACGGGAAGTCACCAAAATAGGCAAATCAAATTTTTATTAAATTTTGCTCCGGTGTGTTAAATGCAAAATTTGACATAGAAGCTGACAGTGAATTAGTTGACCAGTAGTAAAACTAAAAAGAAAATGATTTTTATTACATACCCCCAAAAACTTTGATTGACTATTACAATAAAGTATACGAAACATTGTATAGTATTTTATATAATGTCTCATGATGAAATGCGGTCTGAGTGTAAAATTTCACATTATTGAAGACAGTTTGAGAAGTGTCCGTGTCGCCAGGACCGTCACGCATCCTTGCGGCCGTAATGGAATTACCTGGTCCAGATAAGATGCTGGATGATAAGTCAGGATCTGGTCAAACCGAACGACAGCACGTGACGGACTTTAGCGACGCTTCGAATTTATGTGTTATTTGAATGCACAATTTACAATATAACAGGTAGGCAGTCAAACGAGTATAGGTATAATATAACAACAATGCGAATATAATTTATGTGCTTAGCCCCAAATCGTGTGCCATTTATGGCCCACACAGATTAGATCGTTAGATACGATTCGTCTCAGCGACAAATTGAGACGTTAAATGAGATGTTAAAGGAGATATTTGTATTGGAATATTTATAGTGATTACCAAAACAACTAATATTGCATAACGGCATATATGTACATGGTTTTGTATTTGATTCTATGATATAATCAATTTATTAAATAAATTCATAAAATGTTATTTTAATATGAGAACATTTTTAATTAGCTATTGTAATGTTTGCAAATAATATTTATCGAACTGTTTCATTAAAGATTTTATGCAACCTATAACCTATGGGTAATAAAGACAATATTTTTATACGCATAAATAATAATCACAATAATAAAAAAATGCATAGAATTAAAAGTTGATGTATTTTATTACTATTATAAAATAGATTTCTTGTAATGCTTTTATTGTGCGGTGAGGCTCTTGATAATTAGTATAAATTTGAATAAGATCGTATTTTTTTCAGTCTTATTTAAATTTATGCTTATTAGGTACATATAAGCATGACATAATATTTTTTTCAACTAGAATATAATGTATTTAAATATTTGGACAATATATAATAGATATATAATTTTTCGTAATTTTTTCTCAGCAGCAATTTCTTTAATAAAAAAAACATCTTTATTGATTTAGTAGATATAATGTCAAAAAATATTTAGTAGCAAGAACTTGAAATAAAGCTTTAAATTAGGTTTTGAAAAAATTAAGAAGATTTCTATGTGGTTTTATAACAACACCATCAGATAACATTTCTCAAATGCACAGGATGTATTATATAAATATTACTATTGCCTTTAAATTGAAATAATATAGAGAACTTTATATCAATTAATATTTACATGCGATCGAACGTAAGTCAAAAAGTTGTATGTTTTTGCAAAAAATTCAATTGAAAATATTTGAACTTAATTTATAGGATTTTACTAAAATAAAAGCCAGTAAATTCAATAAAAGTTAGTATGAATTGTGTATATATAAATATTTAATTTTTCAATTTACTCTTTAAGAAAAACAACCTAAATGTTTAGAAGAAGAACTAGGACATAGGTTAGATCGTATCGTACAGTGCTTTTCATTCATTATTCGAAACAAATATTTTTTATCCAACCCATATTTGATATTAAATGATTTACTTTATCATGTAAGCAATATATGTCCAAAATAATTTGTTTTAAGGCTTAATAACGAAAGGTCTAGATTTGTGCTTACAGTTGAAGTAAACTAAGTATGTAACAAACATAAAAAAAACTATGTATATGTATTATATATATATATATATATATATATATATATATATATATATATATATATATATATATATATATATATATATATATATATATATATATATATATATATATATATATATATATATATATATATATATATATATATATATATATATATATATATATATATATATATATATATATATATATATATATATATATATATATATATATATATATATATATATATATATATATATATATATATATATATATATATATATATATATATATATATATATATATATATATATATATATATATATATATATATATATATATATATATATATATATATATATATATATATATATATATATATATATATATATATATATAATAAATAAAAATCTATAAAGCCCTTATATGTAAATAATGAAAATCAATAAAACTAATAAAAATCAATGTAAAAAAATAAAAGTAAAAAATCATAAAATTTAAAAAAAAAAATTTAAAAAATGAAATAAAATCTATTCAACTAGCTAAAATCAATGTAACTAATAAAAATCAATATACCACTTATATATAACTCTTTTCTTAATGAATATTTATCTTGTAGTACTTTTTTAGATTTTGATCTTAAAATTTATTTTTTATTTTATTTAATAAATTTTAGCCAAGAATAATATATTACAAACTATTTTTTTTAAATATAATAATTTACTTAGTCACTCAAAGTATACCATTTATTAACCCTTAATTAACTATATTGCAATTTGGTTAAAAATACTTTTCACTCTCGAAATTGCGATTTTTTCGTTGTTTTACAACTCTTGAATTTGTTAAAGAATAGATAAAAAGATATTTCCTAAGCATTATATTTTTTGATTACTCTATAATTTGGTAATGAGCTTTTTGATTCCAATGTCATAAAAGTCTCGTGGCTACTTTTGTTAAAATTGCTTATGGTATTTTTATTGTATTTATGTATTTCATTAAACTTTTTATTAATAATATTTTTAGTTCATTTAAATATTGTTTTTAATTTTTTTATCAGTAGAAATAAACTTTTTATTTCTAATTTATCACAAACGACACTTACTGGTTTATCGAAAAAGTAGATGCTATTAAATTCATACGAATGATCTGTTGTAATAAAAACAATTAAACGTTAGTTTCTAGAAAAGATATTGTTAATAAAGATAAATATTATATATATTAATAAAAAAATATAAGAATCTTTAAAAAATTAAAAGTATAAAGCTATAATAATAAAAAGTGATATTAATGTATTCTTGGAATACTTAATGATCTATGTACCTATATAAGTCGGATTCATTATTATTTGTGTTATATTATTGATAATATGAATTTTGTTAAAATATGATATTAATCTATTGGACGATTATACATATATTAATTCAGTATGATTTTTAAGAATTAGTAAATCTTTTATTACCAGTTAAATGAAATATAAGATTAAATAAAAATTAATTGAAATTAAATACAATTGTAACAAAACTACTGTTATTAATAAGTATGAGTAAGTTTTACATTGAATAATAATTAGTTGTATAATAGAGTTATTTATTAAATATTGATAAATATGTACTTAAAAGTTTATATTTTTATTCAATTTAAATTAAAAATCTCTTTTATTATAAAACAAAGCAGATAATTTAAATAGTACAGTAAATATGTATGCAGAAATATATTTATATAGCTTGATTATTCGGTCACAATAAAACTTATGTAAATTAGATAAACTATAATAAACAAATATTTTATATATGTGAAACGTATTCTAAATAAAGATAAAATAGACAAGTCCATTATGATGCTGAAAAAATATTGGTTTAGGCAAAAGAATATCATATATAATAATGAACTTGTACCTAAATATTATTTATATTTCTTTATAGAAATAAGTATTAAAATATTAAATAAACTACCTGAAAAAATTGTGCAATTCATAAAATTAATAAATGCCCACTTCTACCCAGAAAAGATATGATGTATGAAAATGAAATATAGCTTAAAAAAATCGACTACATGTGTACATATATTTATAAGTTATAATATCCACAAGTATAGGTTGCTTTTAATAAATTATTACATTCGATAAAAGTTATGTTAGTTATAAAAAATAAATGCATTTCTTTATAAAAGGCAAATAAATATGCTTATTTTATTTTGACCTAATTTTTCTCGATGAAAATGTTATTTAATCGTGCTAATGCTAAAATATTTTTTAATACATTTTTAGATTAAAATGTTTGTAACTTCCTATTCAGTTTAATTATAAATTGTTAATAAGGTTAAGGAACGTACGGTGCAATAATGTTTATAAAAAAAAACATGCCATGGAGATAAAAAGGTTTTAGGCATTTTTTTAGTTGATAACGAGCAACTGCAGACGTTAGTTGCTTCAGAACCATGTACAATTCGAGAGCTTGCAAAAAAATTAGGCGTTAGTATTCCAACATTTCTAGACCATTTTTAACGGATAATAATAATATATTGCTTCATAAATGGGTACCGCACGAACTAAATCAACAAAAACAACTATTTTTTTGGTCGTATTATAGCGTGGAAGTAGACATTCGATGTTTTAATTTTATAAAAAATGAGAATTATGATTTTAAATTTTAGTTGTTCTCAACATTTTTAGAGAAATTATGATAAATAATATAAAATTATATGTAATATATAGTATGAGAGCAAAATATTGCAGTGTATTATTATTTATATATTTATATTATTGATAACGGGGAACAAGAGTATCATCAAAGATAATAGATTATTTATTATAATGGACGCGAATAATCTACTTTGATTGATTATATTATACAAATTATACAAATAAATTTTGGACTTCTGTATTTATTACTGAATCGTAGAGAACATTGTGAATAATAGCTATTGCTAGTTTACTTTTTATATATTTAAACCAAGATAAAGATAGAATTTAAAAAAAAACGAAATTAAAGTATTTTGACAGGCAAATTTTATGGTGTTACTCTATGGAGAGCCCCCATATGTATTTACAATCTTTCGATTACTACGCGAAGCGGTTTATTTTTATCTTATTATTAATATATTTTTTAAATTATCGTAACAATGATAAGGTCAATTAGATTAGTTGAGAAGATCGTAAATATTTTTTTTTCAATCAAATACTTTCGACCTCTGTTAAAAGCTTTCAAGAAAACATCCGTATTTTTAAACTTATGGCACAGACCCAGCCTTTTTTATGCAGCTTTTGTAAAACGCTTAAAAATATTCGTAGAAATTAAATTTTTAACAAAAAAAGCTCTATGAAAATTTTTGAGAAATCAGCAATTTTTTTAGTACTGAAAATTCTTTATTCGGAATTTTTCTTGAGAAATATTCCAGAAATAGTTTTGAAAAGAAACACTACGTGGAACGATTAATAAATTCTTCATGACAACAGAAAGCTGCCTGCATAACAATTGAACATTTCGCGAAAGCAAAATTACATAAAAAAAATATAGGGACTGTTTGATTTACCACTACAATTTTTTTAAGCCGCGATAAATCTATTACAGCTGAAAGTTATTTTGAATTAATAGACAATACATATCTAGACATATCATCATAAAATAATCGTTAGCTATGTCTAATGAAATAAAATCTTTCTAATTTAAGAAATCAGTTATACGACATATAACACTTTAATAAAAGGGCGTTACAAAATGATTCAGTTGAATTTCTGGAATTAACTATATAAAATAATATAGGTCAGTTTGTCAATATACAGCTATTCAGTATTCAATTAAGATGTTCTTGCATAGGGACTTTCATGATGATTATTAAAAATCTCTCACTTTTTAATTTGTAATTAATTCTTACGTGGAATTTTTATTGCATTTGAGATTCATACTTAAAAAATCCTGTTTGGAAGGTCGAAGGCACGACAGCTATTTGTCACCATCGGCTGCGGTGGCACTCGCAGGGTCAGTGGCTCTCACTGTAAATCCATCGACATTGAGTTATTGACACCTCACTGTCCATTGTGTTCATCCTGCGCGAGTGATATTCAATATAAAAGCTCGCTCGAAGCGGGGCAAAGCGCCATTGTTGTATATTTATTGTGCAAAGCAACAAAGGTCCTTCGATCATTTTGCACCCAGCCAATTAAAATTATTTCCAATAACACTTGTACGCGAATACGCTGACGCTTGATTGTTAAAAAAATAATCAGTAACAGGTCATCAAAAAAAGGATGTATCAATTTTTCCCTTAAAAACGAATATTTCACTGTCTTTAAGACTGGGATTTGTCTTAAGATAACGCGTTAATTAAAGAGTTTGAGGGTACTGTGCGCTTTGTATAATTACATAGTACGCAGTACCCTCGAGCATGCTTACTTTTGATTAAAAATGTCTAAAAAACGATACCTGTACATAAGGTAGTATAAGTGTTATCCATTTTTATTTACTAAAAAAATCGATAATGTATGCTGCGATATGATTTCCTCGAGTTGCGTCGACAAGTAGATTTTTGAAAGCACTTTTTCAATTTTTGCTTCGAAGAGAATTTGTTTTTGTGTAACATTTAATTACAGGCGCTTGCGCTCCCGAGTATAGTATTTGCTGAATAGTATTGATTTGTTCTCAGCATCTATCATTAAAATACCTATACATAGTTTATTTTATATTAGTGCATTATTCTACAAAATATTAAGTTGATGTGTCGTCGATTGGTATATTATGTGCCATTTTCTTTACAGAAAATCGGTTTATTTGATGAATTATTGATCATGCTATTACGAAAGATGTTAAAAATGAGGTCTTTTGTACCTCTTCTTTATTAAAACTTTAGGATTTAGGTTCTTATGAATAAAATTTCGAGCATGAGTTTGATTGGATAAGTCGTGAACTACTCCAAGATATCACATTATAGAAATAAAATATTTACCCAATTTTTTTTTGCACTTTGAAATAATTTATTCAATATTTTTTTTAAATATTTATTCAATATGTTTTTGCCCTTTGTTTATTAAAACTTTAGATAGTTATAATTTTTAGTATGAATATTTCGAGCAAATTTTTTTATTAGAATTCGTCATTAAACTAAAAGCACTCGCTGCTTAGTAAACAATTTCGGTTCTAGTAAACATGTCAATGCCATTAGCATAATCTTTGATACATTTTGGAAACAAAGGCACAATTATTTATGATTCATTATACATTTATACAAAAATTAAGAACGACCTTCCCGAAAAGTAGGTCAGCCATCTCGATACCGGCGGCACCAATCACTTGTGTCGCTTCGACGATGTGTCGTTATACACAAAATTATGTAAAAATTTGGTTTCATCTTAATCGTGACGGACGCTGATGCTGCTCCCCATTACGAAATTTATTGGAGTGTATAATTTATTGGTGTGATTATGTATCATTTCTTCGGTGGGCAATAATAAGACGTGTCTCTCGGCTCGCGTACGAATGTGTGTGGGTCTCTCTTTCATTCTGGAGACGGAGACACGGTAAAAAGTGGTTGTAAATCGTGACAAGACCACATCCGCGAGTTTACGTAAATTGAGGTCCGAGACCCCTGAGGTCCCTCTCGGTGATGCTGCCGCAGCTTCTTCTTCTTCTCGATCGACCAATCACAAATATTTGTCTGTCATTTCATACGCATGTATATGTTGGTTGACTGACTGATGGTATGTGACACTGAGAAGATAAATTCCCAATTAGTTCCCAGGAATTCCCAGTTAAAACATGATTATTAGAAATTCATGGAAAAATAATCAAATTTATATTGATGCGACTTTTTCAGTGCCACATTTCTCAAGCTCTGTAAAATTATTTCACTGTATAAATAAATTCGATAATAAGCTATATTTTTTAATATTTTTAATTGAGAATCAAAAATTAATTTAAATACATACATATATAAATATTTAAAACTAAATTTTGTGTTATAATAAAGACTTTTTTTGAAAAACCTGGCGATGATTTTTTGATATTAACAAAGATTCTTAAATTAAATTATATTTAAGTCATAACAGTGTCTTCGAAGTATAAATTTTGTGGATTTTGTAAAGCAGCTGTTTTCTTTGGTCTCCTGAGGATCGTCTCGGTCAATGTTGCGTAGCTCTGTTTGGTTAGCAAATAAGTAGTTCTGAATGAGTTTAATAGTGAAATAAGTTTCGATCTAAAGAATATCATATAGTACACCAAGAATATGATTCAGTACGGCAGTGTTTTAGATTTTATACGCTTCAAGAAATAGGGAAAGTCCAACGATCTTTACAGTCCTTGGTTATCTGATAAATGTCGATAGCTTGGGGGGAACGAGACTCATTGTTGTCGCTCATTTGCCGTTGGCGTGCATTTGTTAAATATTAAATTCAAAATAAGATAAATTGTCAACGTTGCCAATCAATGATCAACGTAACAATAACACATTTTTTTTGCTAGAAGCTTCAGAGAGAAAGAGAGCTTTAAACTTTACTTAATATTAAATAATATTTTGAAGATTTAAAAAATATTAATAATTCTTAAAAAATAGGATCAAAATTTGATGTAATAAATTTATGTGTATGATAATGCAATTGCAAATGTATTATTAAATATTCGAAAAATATGCGTTTCTGTATATTTTGTAATTTGTTTTAATAGTCAATAAAAAATTGCATATGCTACAAAAACTAATAAAAACAGGCATATTCAGGGTTTTGTTGCAAGTGCTTCTGGAACTCTTAACCCTTTGGAGTTCAAAGCATTTTTAATAAGAGTGTATCCATGCTCAAACTATTTTGAATAAATATATTTAATGATCACTTTTATATTATATTTTGCCAGAATTAACTTGAGAAGTTCAATTATGTATCAGAAATATAATTAATGTTATATTAATTTAGATATTATAAAATATATTTTTATTAATAGATATTTTTTTATAAATTTAATTTTTAAAATTTATTGGGCTTTGATTAATATTAATTTAGGAAATGTACTAATATTCATATTATTAAATTATAAAAGTTTAATAATTTTAGGAATTGTTTTATTAATTCTCATTTTATTAAAATATTACTTAGAGATATTTATATAAAAATATAAGAAATAAAATATTTTTCATTTATTTTTATTTTTCATTTATATTTTTTATTTATTTAGTTTTCCTTATTAATATTATTTATAATATTATCAATTTTAATTCGTCATCTCAAATAACTTAAAAAATATTCAGACGTTATGGACATTTAAAGGGTTGATAAATACCGTATAATGCACGTTTGCTCTGATACGCAATATCTTTTGTCTACGACGACTTCAAATATTTTTATGGAACCCTTAAAGATTTTTTTTATTAATTTCATCGGAACAAATGTAGTTGGTCCTTACGGTAAAAAATTATTAAAAATATTAGATATTTTTTACAAGACTATTTTTATATAGTATAGGATTTTTTTAGTTGATTTAATTATATTTACTCTGTTTCGTTGAAAACATAACCAATAAAACAAAGATAAACTGTAGAAACTTCAAAGAAATCTTTGCTAAAAGTATAATAATATTTTAATAATTTTTAAAATATTATTTAATTAAAAAAAATATATCAAAATTTGATACTTTTATACTTTGTTCTAGTAAGATCTAGATTTTTGTTGCAAGTGCTTCTGAAACTCTTAATAAATATCGATTACTGAATGTCTGCTCTGATACGCAATCTCATTTGTTTACGATGATGTCAATTAGTTTTATAGCGTGTATTTTGTAACTAATTTCATCGAAACGATTGTGGGAGATCCTGATGGTAAAAACTACAAAAATTTAAGATAATTTTTATAATATAACCTATTCTGTATAATATAGGTTTTTATAATTTACGTATTTATATTTACATTGTTTCATTAAAAACATAAAAAATAAAATATTGCTTTGGTTCTTAAAAAAAATTAAATGCTCGTTAAATTTTGATTAAATTTTGTTATTTTAATATATAAATAATAAATTTATATACAAACGCAAATATATTTTTGAAAAAATATTTTTCATTTATTGTAATGAAAAAATAAATTTATTTTAGTATTGCCGTTTATTAACAAAATCTGAGCTTCACAGACTATAATAAAGTATTACTGACCGTTGATGAAAATGTTACTGAATATTTATATTTTATAAATACTCATTTACATATTGTATTTTTTAGATGTTTAAATATACATTATTTTAATTATGAATTTTTAAAATTAAATAATATTTTTTTTTTTAATTTCTACATACAGAACAGTAGTTTATATTTATTGCTGCTAATGATCGATTTTAGCAAAACTACAATATCAAAATAAATTATTTTTTTATTACAATCTAAAATTCAATTTTAGATTTTGTTGTAGTGATTAAAATCAATACAACAAAACTAAGATTCTAACGAATTTAATAGGTAATGCATATCATAGTTTATGATAGTGATTTATTTTTAAATGAGTAATTAACTGGAGTACTTAATCTTACTTATAGGTAAGCTCATTGAATCATAAGAAAAAGGACTCGATGGTCCAACTCACTAAATCTGACCCATTGAACAGTAAATTAGATTCCAAGATAATTCAAGAACAGTTACATACACATATGTTAGTCTATCATACTATATTTTTTCTATCGCCAGCGGGCTTGTGTCCTCACATGTCACCGTTTCCGTGTCACGTCCAAAATGGCGACGGTCGCTAATGATCGTTATTAAGTTTCGGCGTTTCGAATCGCCATCATGACATCACCGTTAGGCCAGTGTTTTCCCAAGCGCGTCTCCAATATTTTACACTCAATTATGATTTAGCGTCCCGTAGAGCCTCGGGCGGTCGCCGAATGTCAAATGTCTTTATGGCCGGCCAATTATGTTACCAAAAGAACGAAAAAAAATATATAATTACACACGTAGAGAGTCGATATGTCCTATGCTAGGTATCAGAAGAAAAAAACGGGTAATAAAATGCGATAAATAATTTGTGTGGCCGGAGGAGTTGCTGCATCAGTGACATCTAGTTATGGTGTGCTTTGTTTATGGGCCAAATGCAAATATGAGTAATAAATAAAAATAGGCACTGTTTATGTTGTTCGAACGAAATGACGATGGCCTTAAAATCAATCCCACAAACACATTCTTCTTCATCTTTATGCAGAATCGTAGCTTCCAAAAAAATGTTTTGTTTTAGTAAAAATCGATGGTTTATGGGATTAAGGGATTTAGATAAAGTCGTTTCAAAAATAAAATAATTACTATTGTTTTAAAATATTATTTTTATGTCACAATATATATCAAACCTAAATTGATAAAATAATAATAAACCAGCCTAATTAAAAAAATAGGCAATCCAGATAATCATACAAATAAATAAAAATAATTATATAGAAAAGATATACTAATTATAATTATTTTATTAAAATGTATAAATATGTGGTTTCAATATAAAATTGTTGTAAAGTAAGTGATTTATTGATTTTTTGCTTGAAGTTAACTGTCCATTTTAATACCGATAAGTCATATATATTATTAAGGCACATCAGTTATCATGAATCACATTCTTAGTGTCTTTCAAACAACATTATAGTAACATTAAAGCATTGAAAAGCTTTGTAATGTGTAAGAGAAAATTTACCTTTTTTAGAAATATTATTTTTGCCAGTTTGAATAAGATCAAATTGGCAAAAATAATATTTCCTTAGGATTTTATTTTAATTAATTAAAAAAAATATATTCTTTATAATTTAAAATTTAGAATCAGACATCTTTATCGCATTTACTGCGTTTTAAATTTGCACTACTGATTTTGTGGAACAATCCAGGCAATAGAAAGCACTTGTGCATACGCGTTAAAAGCGCAATAAACCAAAATGCTAGTGGTCTTCATCAGTAACAGAATTTTGACACTGAATAATAACAATAATTATGATGGACATTCTAAGAGTTTTGCATCCCCAACTACATAAATGCTGTTCAGTGCCTTATCAATTACAAAATAATAATATTACATTGACAGCTGGTGGATTATGCTACCTAGTACGACTCCAAATCTTCCCCTGTTAAAATTTCAGGAGCTACGAAAACGGCTAAGCAAAGAAACTTCCTCCATTTAGACTAAACTTATATAAGCATAAATATAGCACACATAAATCACTTTCATTCGGATAACAATTCCAGTAGAATTTTTTTGCATTCACATCATGGAAATGAGATTTTTTATGTTTTGATGTGGTATGTTGTGTGTTTTAAAAATTTAAAGTAAATCGGTAGTCTCAATATTTTATTATTTGGCACAAACTAAAAATAAATCATAGACTAAACATTTACTGACATTTTTCATATATTATACATATATATTTCAAAAAAACAATGCATTAAACGTTGCATATTCTAAATTGCTTCCTAGTTTTGTTTTGATTGTTCCTATTGCTGGAAACACTCGTTGAGGTTGCCTTATTTTTTAAAAGTGCTTTAAATAGAGCGTTAAACGTTTCTGTTTTTTTAACTATCCAAATATCTTGAGTCTTTTAATAATTTGGACAAATTTATAAAATATATTATTTTACGTATCATTGATAAATCTATGTAGTATTTATAAAAAAAGATGTAATGATATTTTATTAAAAATTAAAAGTATGGCATTTAAAATAAGGCGCCAGTACGTATGGGTGAACATGTATACATATGCGCTATTTGGGACAATAATAAAGTGCGGGCGTACATGTACGTCCATGAGAAGAGTTTTTTTTAGGTACTCCCGACTTGAGACACATCCACCGTCGCCGCTTTCCACTTTACCTTAGAATGTTTTATTTTTAAAACATCTTAGATTCTCAGATTTTTAAATGAAATAAATTGAGAGTATTTTTTTGTATTATATTTTTAATTTAGTTACATGTTTTTTTACTGGTTTTGTATATTGATGCAAAAATTTTACGTATAGATGTACCTGTTACGTAATCATTTTAAAGTAACTGTACTATTTTTAATGTTAAGTTTATCTATTAATAATTGTTAAATATGTAAATATTATAATCCTGTAGTTTTTGGTGTCTTTACTTTGATTTACATATATCGATTGTACTGCCGAAATCTAACGTATCATCTTAGGTTATATGCCTATTTTATATTACGGTTAAATAAAAAATATATGTATGTAGCATTACAAAAACAACGATTTGGTAGTAAAAGTCTAGCACACTCAAATAAGATAAGTTTTGTATAAAATTATTAGTCAATATTGAATGGCTTATTAATTATTTGTTTAGTACATTTTAGGTATTATAAATTTGAATTAGATACAATATATTTTTATCAGAATGAATTTATAGAAGGTAATCAAAGTTTGATTATAAATTTAAATGGCTAAGGTCAGTTAAGTGTTCATAGATTTTTTTACAACTACATCCACATTATTCAGTGAAAGTGGAATTGCTAGTCTGCATGCGTTCGATATGCATCAGCATTTCGAGCGTAAAAAATGAAATTATATCGTTTCCTCTTCGAAGTGCCATAACATAATAAACCGTCGTTTCGCAAGTCGAAAAGTTTGCATATCACTGTCCGATTCGTCAGATCATCTTGGTTAATCGCGTCAAATGAACACACAAAAAAACGATACACGTAACGCAACATCTAAGAGCAAAAACTGTACAAAAATATACCATGAGGAAGTGTGTTAATCTAATTCACACGGAGGGAAAAAACGACACGGACGGTCCCCTGTGTCCATTGTGATTTGATTATATTTGCCATTCTATTTTTTGCGAGCACACGATTCACCTATGGGCTATTTAGAATGTTCAATACTGGTGCACCAAGGCTCATTGTTAACGATCGGTTCTCACGGATAAGACAATTATTATCTGTGTATGCGCGATTATGAGGAAGTTGCACTGAGATCGGTCATTGTTGTCAGTCAGTGACAATTTGGTGTATGGTAATTCACGATTTCAAAATATTTAATGATGCTAAGTCACGAATGTATGTTTATAAAGTGTCAAGAATATATACTATGTATATAGTTTGATGTAGAAATATATAGTTTGAAAATAAATCCATAGAAACGTCTTCAATTATTTTCGGCAAGTTTTAATGGATCTTCTGTCTTTCACCGGAAAGGTGACAAAATCTCTCGAAGCGTAGCCAAAGAATACTGAGAAAGCTTTTGACAAGGTTTGTCATGGGTTATTAGTAAAAAAATTATCGTACCTCTGACGTTCGGCTGTTTTAACATGGTTATTTTCGAGTTATTTGAAAGATCGTAGACATTTTAAAAATTATGGTGGCCGATTATCAAAAAAATATTTTAACTCTTCTGGAGTTCCTTAAAAGATTTCCTCAAAATATTTAAAACTTCTGTTTTGAATATTTCCGTGTAGACTGTTGTGATTTGGAAACATTTTTTTAATGCAGAATAAAAAATTTCTAAAATTAGAATTCTGATTTGTGATGGGTTGCTCATTGTCTTATCTGCTATTTTTTTGACTGGCCTAATTTGCAGAACTGCAACACGTGTGTTCATGTCTTTCAGAAATGAATGATTCATTACTAATACATGCCCAGATTCTACCTTTACATCCTTTATTTTTATTTTTAGATCGTCAAAATTGAATCGAAACTTCTTTATTATAGTCTTTAACTCTTTCAGTAGTGAGTTAATTTAAACACATTTGTTAATATTTTTTAGTAAACACCTGGGAGTGAGTTAATTTTTCGTATTTTTCAATAATTATTTTTGTTATTTATTTATTATTATTTATGTTGCATTTATAGTAAATTATAGAAAAACCTTTAATTGCTTTGATTGATTTTACTACTTTTTTGTATTAGTGTGTTTTAATAATTAATTTTAACATTTTTCTAATATTAAATTCCTTTAATTGACTTTTCATATTTTTAATATATTTTTCGGCTTTTGTGGATTTTTTTTTTATCAATTCAGAGTATCTCAATATTTTTTTATAAAAATAATATATTATATTTTTTGTCATGTTCATTTACGTGCTATTTAATTTATAAAAAAATATTATATGAATATAATGCTTTTATTTATTATTTCTTCAGTTATATAATATATGTAAATATCGAAATATAGACCGCCGTACATGTACGGCGGTCGTATTTAATACATAAAGATGTACATTCATATAAATTTATTCTTTTAAATTATATTTTTAGGTATCGTTTAGTATATCTTCCATATTGTATCGCTTGCTATTTAAAAACAAATATGATTTTTTTGATTTACTAAGGATTCGAATACCTTTACTTATCTTTAAACAGAGTGTTACAAAAATGATTTAGTAGTGGTCTTTAATACAGTTTTCTTGTCTATTTTTCTAAAATGTTGTAAGAGATCTGCGTTTAAAATAAATTGGGAACCGATGGGTTAAGTAATTGATCAAAAATAAACCTTGCCACAAAACTTCAATCGAGCCGCTTTGTCACTTCGCCGCTTTTAACGGTTTATCCTCGACCTTTTCGAGGAATTGATCTATCAAACTAAACACATCGTATGTAGACATTTCACTTACACACGTAAGTGTTTCGTTTGCAAGGCGGCCGATCAAAGGGCTGTCTACCGCCAAAATATAAATAAGCCCTAGAAGGTGACGCGCGCCGCCAAAGGCGGATGAAAAATGTCACCACGATGGCAGACGACGAGATGAGATCACCAAGAGATATATTTCCAGATGCCTCATACCGGGCGACAACGGATGTTCAGATTAATCTATCGGCTTTCGATCGACGTGCAGCCTCTTTTTAGATGTCCGGGAATTTGTATCTGTCTAGTCGGATTGCGGCCGATGGTTATGAATGTGTCCTAATAGCCACTTGGATAATGGTTATATTATATACTATATATTATATAATATTATATACTAGGATTCGTATTAATTTACTAAAAACATCATTGACTCAATCGATGTGGATATATTATGGAAAAGATCGGGAAGTCCGTCCGAACTCGTGAAGTCTTAAGCGCTGATTTCTTTAAGATTTTCCAGAACGATATAATTGAAATTAAGCATTTTTAATTAATCTTAATTTACTATAAAAAATCAAGGTTTTCTTTAAATAAAATAAATGTTAATTACTATATTTACTTTGATGGAAATGAAATTTTATTTTAATGAAAGATCTTAATTTTATTATGTTGTAAATTCAACCTTGCTATTATATTTATACACAGATAAATATTTGCTCTTTATTTTGGGAAAATAGCAGTTATTAAAAAAAAACATTTATTTTGTTTAATATATATTTAGTTTAGGAGTAGAATGTAAATTCATACCGTGTGTGAAAACTACAGTAAAATATCCTAAAATTTAGTCAAGATAGTCATTGTTATAAGTTGGAAAAATCTTACTTTTCGTTGTGTATACACTTATGTTATACTCTGAGAAATTTGTTTAGTTTACTAAGAGTAATATTGTTACACAAAAATATATGTTGAGTAATTAGAAATTAAGATGAAAAGTCAAAACAATGTGTATTATATGATATTATGTTTCAATTTAGTTCAAATTTGAATAGCTCTCCCTCGTTTCCAAAGCTCATTACTCATCCGCTGATTATTTATTTTGACTTTTCTAATAATTTAATTCTGTAATTTACCGTTGGGTGTGGGGGACCGTTGTCGCAACGAACCGTAATCATATTTCTTTTGCCTAATTGAAGTGGATACTACGAGAGCTAAAGAATGTGTCCACTTCACGCCATGTGCATTCGCCTCGGCGAAGAGAAAAAAACACATAGAAAATTATTTCCCCAAGCATTGTTTGCGCCGGATTAATATTTATAATGCGGCTAATGTTATCACGGAACTGTCGTATATTATGCCGTGACCGGCAACAGGTTAAAAAACGGCTACTTTGAAAAGTTCTATGAATATAGCATGCGATAGTCATATTTTATCGCACGAGTCGATTTACATACATACACATTTTGAGTGTTTCGACCGACTGGTATATTGCCTTGTATATTATGGTCCTTCTTGGCTGTGGGAAAAAAGACATTGGGCAATTTTTGAAAAGCAAAAAATCTTAATTTACCACTTTTGCCCGCAGCTGACTTCAAAAGACAAATTTGTTTTTTATGTTTATTTATTGATGTACTCATATTGTATAATAAAAACAACTTTTTCTTATTTGAAATGATTTTTAATTATTAAAAATATAAATTGTTGAATATTATAGATATATACATACGTATCCTAAACTGTGGGAAAAATATTTGGCAATCTCGATCTGTCAAACATTCGCCAGATTAAGCGCGGTTGCCCGCAGCGTATAATAAATCATGTGTACATTCGCACAAATGCAAATTTTTGATCAAGTGCTTATTAAAATTACATATTTCATAGTATGTAATTAAATATACATACAAATATATTTTTAAGTATTGTTCCTAAAATACACAATTAAACAAACAGATAAATTTATTAAAAACAAAATATAAAAACCGTCTGCTCTTCTTAACTAATGATCCAATTTATTTCATAGAAAATTGCGGCATAATATATGTGTACTTTTGTTTGACTTAATTACAGTAAGTGTCTTTTTAGCAAAATATCTTTTTTTAGTTACATGTAATAGCTATAAAAATGAAATTTATTAATTTTTTTATCCACGATAAAAAAGGTATAAGCATATTTTAATTATACCGCCGATCATTCGCATTATATACAATGTAACTATTTTATTTAATTATATATTATACTATTTTAGTTTCGAAAATAATTTAGTTAAATTTTAGTTTATGTGGTTTATTTGTTACCAGCAATTTTATAAATGAAATAATATAGTACAGAAAAACACTATAAAATTATGTCTCAAAAATAAAGCTTAAAATACATATAAATCCAGATATTTATTACTTGTTACAAAATATTATAATTCAGAGAATACAAAAAATTAAATGTAGGTACAAATTTTATTAAAAAATAATTCAAAGAATAAAGTTGCAAGTATTTAAAAAATAATTTTAATTAATTTTCTTTTAGCAGTTTAATTATATAATATATAATTTTTGCATTTTTTTTTATTTATAATTTTAATAAGAAGTTAGATCTTTACCTATAAAAAAATTAAATAAACCAAGAACTAAGTTCTTATATAATCAATTAAAAAGGTAATTATTTTTCTAGTATTTTGCAAAATGTAACAAAAAAGTGTTAGTAAAATATTTATTTTATCTTTTCAAAAAAAAATTAGAGTTCTCTCATAAAGAAAAAAATATATACATTTAAAATATATAAAATCTTACATCTATAATTTCATTTTTGCTGTAATAAATTAATTTTTTTATGGAGCTAAAAAACTCGAAAAAAAATAAACCATGAAAATAGTCGACTGTAATTTTTTTTCTGTAAGTGTTGAAAAATTCATTTTTAATTAGCAATATAAACAAAAAGTACAATCAGATTGTTTAGAACTCGTTCAACTCCACTTTTACCAGTTAGCAGTTACCAGGTTGTCAAAGTTGAGCTAGCACATAATTTACGGTAGGTAAGTTAGGTTGTGCTACAACACAGATTACGGTAGTAATGTTAGGTTGTGCTAGCGCATATTTTACGGCAGTTATGCTATGTTAAAAAAGGATGTTTTAAAAATATATTTTTGATTTTTATTTTATAATTAAAATGTATTTTTTATTTAACGGAGTTTTATTACCTGTTTGTTTAGAGCTAGTTATCAGGTTGTTAAATTTGTGCTAGCACATATTTTACGGCAGTTGTGCTATGTCAAAAAAATGACATTATAAAAGTTTATTTTTGATTTTTATTTTGTAATTAAAATGTATTTTTAACTAATCTTAATCGCGAAAAAATAATCTAACGAATTAATAATAGAATTATAATGTAGATACTTATAATACAAATATTATTAAAAAAATACATATGTTAAAAAAATTATAGTATATGTGATTTTAAAACTAAAATTTGTGTTACATTAAGATTTTACAATGATAACAAGGTGATGAAAAAACATTTAAAAAGCTAAGCAGAATTTAAAATAAACCATTGACTAGAACCTAATATTAGCATAATATATTTTTTAGTATTCCTCAAAGTAATTGATTAAAATTAAATATTGAATCAACAATATTAAAAAAATAAACAAATCTTTGTGTGTATATTTATCTTATCTTGTAGCGATTTATTTACAAGAAATACAATTTTTGCTACATTAAAATTTCACTAAAATAATGAGAAGATAAACAGTTTTAATAAAAATAGTTTAAAATATACCATAAACTCAATTGTAATACAAATGATTATTAATTTGAACAAACCTAATAATTTATTATTATTATATTTTTTATAATACTACAAATAATAATACAAATAAAACCACAATGATCACTATCATCGCGGATATGAATGCTGTGGTATCATTTGTAGTGAAAAAATATTTTATCTAGAAATACAAGTGTATAAATGAATTATTTATTAGTACATAGTCATAAATTATTTTGAAGGCAATATGGATGTATGAAATTTAAATCTGGAGTACAGTAAGAAAATTACATTATCGATGTAATCCAAAGATTTCAATCTAAACCATTGAGATGCTTGACGAATTATCCATGTTTTGCAACAAATGAGACACTTATTTAAAATATATGCGTTACAATGTAATCTTCTACAGTAAATAAATTTATAAAAAATGTCAGCAAGGTAGCAATAGAATAGCTGACCTCATCATGAAATATATTATACTTAACACAGACAGGATAAAGTTGGTCAAAACTTATTAATATAATTATCTTGTTTGAGATTAAAGCTGTAGAGTTATATCACCAGCGTGCTCGACAACTATTAAAAAATATAAGTAACAACTATTTTAAACGTTGTTTGTGATTGTAAATTGTTTATAAAAAATCAATTTTAAACCAGCAAAAAAATAGTTTAAAAACATTTAGTTCCGACATTTTTTTCTTTAAAACTGTCAATTAAACAATCACCAAATGCATTTTTCGGTGTCGCAATTATACGTTCATTTTTTACTTCATTCAGCACGCCAATCGGTCGTTTGCATCAACCTTTTTTGGTAAAAAAAAAGTTTGACCCCTTGGGAACGCGTCGCCCCGTTCCGATCATAATCATCACGCGTGCTGAATTATGAGGTAATGATATTCACGATTACGTTAAGTGTCGCTATACGTTCCCACTTTGTAATTACAACGGCCGCGATTATGGTCATTTGTCATGATGGTTGTTGCGTCCTAATTGGCGGTCCCTTGTGGGTGCCAAATTGTTGACGAAATCTGCCCTTGTCGATCCTGTAATGGTTTATATTGTGTTATTTTTTTTAACAAAACGACCTGACTTTGAGCGTCATGGTGCTACCAATGCATTACAGCGGGGTAATAATCAATAGCTATGTGTTGGTATTGTAACACTATTTGGAATAAAGTTAATCATAGATTCTAAATTTTTAATCTAATAAACATATTTATTAGTTTTTAGAATTAATTACTTGAGATAAGATGGTTTTTAAAAGAGATGGTGCTCATCTATTTTAAGTGTGAATCATAACGGTTTTTTTTTTAAATTTAAAATTGTGTATTTATTGGTAATATTTGTAATGGCCATCATGACGCATTGAAGTATTTAATTCATGCCCAAAATTAAAAAAATCTGATTTTAAAACTAAAAACCTTTTAGGTTTTGAATGGGTGCAAATATATTTATTTTTTTAATAAACATAAAAAAAAGTGTTTCTGATTTCTCAGAAAAATAAATATAATTTATATTGTATTTCCTTATAATTCGTGAAAAGGTCAATATAAATATTAACGTTATGAATTTTTAATTTAGTTTGTAAAAATAAAAATATTAAAAATTGAAATAAAAAAAAAATACAGATGTTTATATATCATATATTTATGTATGTATACTTGAATTTTCTTTAAGATCCTACATATCAGTACAAGTTAGGTACCTGAAATAATAAAATAAAACGTAAATAAATAATGAACTATGTAATAAAAATTAAACTACATTATTACCTGTTTATTTAAATAAAAGTAATGAATTTTTTAGAAAATTTAACTCATTTAACGTTGTATTAACTTAAACTATTTTAGTTATAAATATCATTTTGAACAGAAAATTGTGCTCATTTTTAATAAACGTACGCTTTATTTTAAACAAAGCATTCCTTTGTTTTTAATTTTTTGCTAATTTACCAGTAATTTCAAAAATAAAATTTTTTGAGTTAGTTATTTTTTTATTTATTATTTTATTATTTACATTTATTATCACAATGATTTTTAATGATTTTCAGAAATCCGTTACATACAATATAATTTTAGTTGATATATATGTAGAATCTAATTTGTTCTATACAGTCATCGTCTACAACAGAATCAGAAAAATAAAAAAAACTGTATATATGATGACAAAAGCTAAATAGCTATTTCTAAATAGTTTGATATAGTAATTTTGCAGTCCACTTGAATTTTTTTTTAAATTTGTTGTTAAAATAGTAAAATCCTAATGTTTAATAAAGGTATTTTACTTTATTGATATTTTTATTATAAAATTAAAATATTTATTAAAACATTTTTTTTTCAACAAATTATCTAGATAGCCTTTTTGCTTCATTTTCAAAAAAATATTATTTAGGAAAAAAGCGCTGTTACAAATTTATAAAACATTGTGTTTTTTTTTCGTTTCTTTACACATGTTTGCTTAGATTATGTTTCACATAATTTATTATTTTCATGAAAATATGTAGAAATATTTTCGTTAAACTGCTTTTAGTTCTGTTTTTCTAGTTGATTCAATGGAATTATTTATTATTACGACGATAAAAGAATATAAAAAAATATCGTATAGATAAATTAAGTTTCTCTGCAAGAGAAATATCTCCAGTATTATTACAACTATTTCAAGCTTTCTGTTACAGATGAAGTGAATTGCTATTTAAGAATAATATACTCATAAAAACGAGATGTAATTAACACATCTTTATCTTTAAAAAATTAAAATAAATTACATGTTAATCAGCTAAAAAAATAAGCAGGATTTATAGATAATTTATTAAGTGATTTGATGTCATTAGTTATTTCATTTAAAATTTTAATTAGTAGCTCTAAATTTATTTTAATATTATTTTATTTTTTCTAAAATCAATAAAAAAAATTTTAACTTAACTTTAAATGTTGAAGTTTTTCTGAGTAAATATTAGTCAGTTTTTTAACCTCTTTGAATAAATCTAAACTATTTAGGCCAAAGCAAAAATTTAACTGATATCAAAGGTGTTCTAACAACGCGTTTTTTTGCTATTATTTATGTGCTTAAAAGAGTTTATTAAAATATACTTTTAATATAAAAAATATTTGATTCTTTAAAACAAAATTTCAGATTTAGCACTGCTTCACCCTTTATTAATAATAATATTTTATTGTGTTAGGTTTAATTTTATTTTGTTATATTTTTAGCTATATTAACGTTCACTTGTATATGTATTTATTAAATAAATATCATCACAATATTACAAAATTATATAATATCATTTAAATCAACCCATTTATTACCATCCGTTGCAAAAATTAAAACGTGATAATCCCACACTTGCGATAGAAACCAAACCAGTATTTTCATCAAACACGATTTGCAATCTGATATTTTTTGTACTACGATTACATTATATTTTAAACACATAATCACCCGTATTGCATATTATGAAAAGCAATTTTCGATGCTCGCCAATCGTCGTTGTCCCGTAGCGGCGTCGCACTAAATTAGAAGAGATGTCCAATTGCCTAATTTGCCATAAATCATGTTGATGACCGGTCAACGTACCAAAGACACGCCACATACAAATCTTAATACAAATTTACAGCGACATAAACTTATAAATTGCTTTTTGTCTTTGCAGACAGCCATTGCCTTTGCGCAATGTAACTATCGTCCGGTGTCTTGCGATGGACATCAAGGGGTTAAAGTGGAAAAAAAATATAATATATTAGAATACAAGTTTAAATTTAATTTTTAAGGATTATTTTACATATGAAATAATCACTACAAGATAATCATCTGTGGCGGCCATCATGTGTTACACAGACAAGAAATATAAAGAAATTACAATGCGGTTTGCAGTAAGCCAGATAGATAAGGAATAAATCAGCAATATTTGTGTTTTTACCGATATTCATTTCTTTATCAAATTAGTGCAAAAAAACAATCAATTGCTAATAAAAAATTAAAAAAAACTAGCTATTGGTTCATTATAATTATTTTAATTAATCATTAATCATTTTCATATTCGTTAATTTTTTTAATTTTATAATTGTGAAATTACTGATTAGTGAGGGCGTCAAAAGGAAAGTGCTAATTATATTATTTTACATCCTATGATCAAGGACGTCATTTCAGATTTTTTAAATCACCAGAAAAAAAGTTAGCTGTGATTGAATTAATTTAGAAAGATGGATGGAATATTATAAATATATATTTTTTCGAATTTATTGTATTTATTATACAGCTGTTTTTGTGATGCGTGGGCCTTTCTGACATTTTGTTTTGCTTAACAAATGAATTCTGCGAATTTCGGTCATAGTAGATACCGCCGATAAACAATTTATTCACAGATGATTACCAAATATGCGATTAATTAATTAATAAATCTAACTTCGCTTTAGTTATACTAATTAAAATTTTGACAAGCCTTTAAAAAGTCACAAGTTCAAATCACAATTCTACCCCGTTGTGCTTCAAGAATTGTCCGTTGTCTTCAGAAAACCAGTACATTAATAACGTTTCTCAGAAATGATAAAAAGGGTGCATTTTTAGTTCCATATTGTCACACATCCACGAGCTTCCTCAGCGTATAAATTAACTTAATCAAATGCGAAAAGGCGTATTATTTATGATGCAAGACATTTTCGACTCGCATCACGATAATTGGTCACGGTCACCTGCACGTCAGGATCTCACGGTGGACGTTCACGCGTCGCGATGTGCCATGGTTGCCGACCCCTGCTTCGTAGTCAGTTCCGTGCCAAGACAATGGCACCGAGAAGTGACCAGATCCTTATCTGAATACCATTTATTTTTTAATTCTCGTTTATATTAAGCAAATTCATGTAAAAGAGTCACTGATGGCGTATTTATATACGTCTTGATCTGCTCTTCTTCTGCTGGTGTCATGTCACAGACTTTGGCGATCACCTTGTTGATTGAATGTAGTACCAAGTCCTTGGCTGCACAAAAAATTTATTTGGCTGTCACTCCTGTCCATATGCGTATATTTTGCAAGGAAGACATCTTCTTTCTTCCGATCCACTTTTTACCTAATTAAGAAGCTCATATATCGGACCATGAATCCACGAAGTTTTCGATTACAGCCTATCAAAAGAATTTAATTTTCAGAAAATGTATTAATTTATTTGTTAAACATACACATTTCAAGTAAATTCAACATTAAAAAAACACAGGGATGTATTAGATATAGAAATAGCATTTGATACGAATTGTCATGAAAGCCCAATTTATAAATTATCTAAATTTAAAGCATCATTATCTTATACATATAATACGCATACCTGAAAGGTCAAAGCTATATTGTGTAGCTAAAAAATGAACTCTCGATATCGCGTAAAATTCCAGCTGGATTCTCACAGGGTAGTTTGCTCGGGTCGTTTCTCCTTATTTTATTGAGTAAATTTATTCATATTTAAAAAATATTGACACATATGTCATAACCAGTTCTGACAGTCTTAAAGCAAATGTAACTGAGGTAAAAAATATTTACAAAATTTCAAAAGATATTTTATTACATAAAAAAAATAAAATAAACCAAAATATAACCGAAGCATTAATTTTTATAACCTGCTAATATTTTTTGCCTCCACTTTTTAAAAGTTTACCAAAAAACTACATTAAATTAAGGGTGACATACATATCGACTCTAAGCTTAAATTCTCTAAACATATCGAAAAATTTAGGTTCAAAGGGTATTCAATAAAAAAATCGAATTAATAATATTAACAATAAAAATGTTTTTTAACATATAAACAGATAATTAGAGAATTAAAGAGATAATTAGAGAATTAAAGTTCATTATAGTAATAATGAACTTTAAAAAAACTTTATTTTTTATTTGATCTAATAATATAAAACATATCAACGGCTTTTACTTTTTTTGAAATTTTGATATCGCTTTGGTATGAAAATTACTTATAAATAGATTTATTTTTATACAATAATCACATTCATTCTGATACATGTGCTATCAAAATTTCACTCCTTCAAAATAAAAAAATGAGCAAAAAAATGTGTCTTAAATTGACAGCTCAGCAACACTTCAAAATGTCTAAAAACAACTCCATCATTTTATTCGCGGATGTGTCAAAAAACATTTTTTGATGTTCTAATAAAAAAATTAATAGACAAAGCAGAAGATTGATTTATTTACATACACGAATAGATATCTTATACGGTAATGCGTATAAGATATCTACACATGTTTTAAATATTTAAAAAAAAAAATTTAAAATAAAAATATTATTGTCTAGATTAGTGTTGACTAGGTCAAAACCAAAAATTAAAATACACTGTGGGCAATCTTTGAATATTTATTTGTGCCATTTGGTGTAATAACGTTCGTGTAAAACATTGACTGGGCCGGATGTGGCCCGTGAGCCTCGGGCTTATGTATATGTATATTATCCTACAGATGGTTAAAAAGTCACACAGCTGTTTTGAAAAATTGTTTAATACTTTTGTTCTTGCATACAAAAACAACGGTTTTTGAGAATCTGGAATGTAATTATTTTATGCCACAGATTAATAAGGTGTTTATTTTATTACACTCGTCGACGCGACTCGAGGGAATCATATACCATCATACCTTGTAGGAATTTAGTAGAAAATAAAAATTAATATTATTTAATTTCTTCATGCTTATACAAGTATCTAAAATACTTTTTGTATTAAAAGTACTATACTAGGAGCATTATACGAAGCACACAGTGCCCTCGAGATCCTCAATTGATGCGCGTATCGCAAGACAAATTCCAATATCTTTGAGGCTTATTTATTTTATTTTTATTAAATTTAGTTTTAATAAGTCTTATTATATTGAACACCTATAAGTATTAACCACCAAACTGAAAGTCTGGGAATCGGTGCCATCTATATTAATAATTATAAATTAATATGTGTAATATAATTTATTACCAATATATGTTACTGCAGCTGGGGACAGTTTTTTAATAATAGCGCATTTTTTATTAATAAAAATTTAAGTGCCACTGCCGAGGCTCAAACCCGCACACTGTAATGCATTTTATAACTAACATTATAACCTTTAAAGTTTTAACATTTTTTTAATAAAAGATCATCCACTGAAAATATTTACGATATTTTTAAGCGCATTATAATATATTTAAAAAATATTTTTTTATTGCAAAAAAAATATTCATGACTTAAGTAAGCAGTGGTGTATCTATATTTATGTTCATCAATTACAATACAAATTTATTTGTCTTTAATATTATTTTATCATTATACTTATATTATTTATTAGTCAATTTACCTATATTTATCTGATTTTAAAATATATTTGTTTATATGTAAAGCGTAAACATAAGCATAAGCAATGGCACACGTACCGTTTACTCCCACGTATATGCGTCAGTCACATTGTAAACACCCGGTGGCCTCAGATAATTGTCGCGGCCACTAATTGCGCGCGCGTCTAATTTGATTTCTGTGCACTGATTTCAGGTTATTTACTTTAATAAAAGCCAACGATCAAGATAACACCCGTGGCCAGTTAGCGTTCATTAAAAAAATAATGCCAAGAATATGAGCAGTGCCCGAAAAAGAGCCGTGGTAGTCAGATAAAGATCTGGTCACTTCTCGATGCCATTGTGTGACGGCGGAACTTGCTTCAAGCGATGGTCAGTGGTCTCCAACCATTATTTATTTATTCAAATACGACCGTCATATGTTACATAACTGAAATTAAACAGAGTAACGACAACGTCAGCGAATTAAGAACAAGTCAGAAATAATTCAGACGCCTTTAAGTCATCGGCATATACAAAAAAGTCAGTGTTTTTAATCACTATGTGTATATTGTTTATAAATAAATATACAGCAGTGGTTCCAGCTTAGAATAAAAAAATACTTGAAAATTATGAATTAAAGGTCACCATTGTCAAAAATGTATGGGATGAAAACCATGCTCATGGTTCATGAATATTTTTAGAGGATTTTAAATCTAACACAGTTTTTGTGTATCGTTTATTGGCAATGTGCAATTAAGTGCTGTATTTATATTTATAAATAAATAAATAAATAGGGTTTTATAATTTTATTGTACTTAAATTAAATGAGAATAAAACTAAATGTATGTTTAATAATTATAAAAATGTGTTAGATAATAGTACCAAAATAGTAATAAATAACTCTAGTATAGAAATAGTGGATAATATAAAATATTTAGGAGTAATTGTTGATACAAAATTAAATTTTAAAGAACATTGTAATTACATATTAAAAAAAAATAGTAGAAAAATAGGTTTATTATCTAGATTAAGAAATATATTAAGTATAAATACAAAAAAAATAATTTATAATAGTATAATATTGCCCCATTTTAATTATTGTGCAACCCTATTAAATATGTTAAATAAATTAAATAAACAAATGTTGCAAAAATTACAAAATAGGGCAATGAGAGTAATTTTAAATAAAAATAGATTAACTAATTGTAAAAGTATGATTGATAGATTAGAATGGTTGAATGTTCAAGAAATATTGAGTATGAATGTTTTAGTATTTATATATAAGTTAGAAAATAATATATTACCAAAATATTTTAATAAGTATTTAATAAGAAATAAAGATGTACATAAATATAATACTAGAAATAGAGAAAATTTAAAGAAAATTAAGTATAAGAAAACGAGTACGGCTAGGGGAATTATGTACGGAGGTTTTGATTTATATAATAGTCTTCCAAGAGAAATCCGAAACAGCAAAAATATAACGGGTTTCATAAATGGAATAAAAAAACACCTTCGTACATATAGAAATAAATTATAATATTAAGACTTTATTATTGTATATTTTCATTTTTTCTTTCTGTTATGTATTTTTTATATATTTTTATATATGTTTACTAAATTTGTTAGATATAAAGATTAGCTATTAAGCTAAATAAATTAATAAAATAAAATAAAATAAATAAGTTTATTAGAATGTCTTGATTATAGCCTAGCCGCCAGCGTATAAATTAATTATCTATTTTTATCGGGCAAAACTTGCGATCAAAACTGTCATAAAGTTTTTATTGCTCTCAGATTCCCATAGCCGAAAATCTTATATAAAAACACCCCACCTTTGAGAGAAGGTAATTATGTCGTAAATAACGAAAAAAATGTTCATTGTTTTGTCACCAAAATTTAATTATCTGAGTGAAAAAAATACACACACACACACTAATAAAAAATAATCGTATACATTATACAATGCCTCCAGCGTTTGTTACGATACCACAATAAAATAGGTTTATGGTCACCGAACCAAGACACTCGTCCCGAGCCACAGGGTGATTAAGCGTTCGATTAACATAATAATCGAAAGATGCCCTTGATTGTTTCGGTAGAGAGGTCGCGTTTTTTACCTAATTAATTTCGTGTCAATGCCGCGACTTAATTAAAAAATAATATTGTCATAAAATGTTTATTATTACGATCTCACCATATACGAAAAGTTTGATCGTAATCGTGTAAATGATTTAATTAATAAACATCATTCAATCTTAATTACAAAAAAAAAATCAAGGTTGATTTAAACGAGACATCATAAATACCATAAAATCACAAGGCTAGTACAAATAAAAGCGATACTGATTTAGCGCAATACTCTTTGTTCAGAAATCACAGTCAGTGGAGCGCTACCTCTTTCGTCAATATTTATAAGTGACAAATAGATCCTTATAATATACTTTGCAGTGTAAGAAACGTATATAATCGATTAAACAATAATATATAAATAAATTAGTAATTTAATTTATATGTAAATTTAGCGAAAGCTATTGAATTAAAATGCTTGATTTATTAAAAAGCTTTAGGGTAAACTTATGCGTATAATGAAATAGGTTTTTAGAAAGCCTTATTTTTTATAATTGTAAAAGTGTACAAATTCATAAACAATAATATTACTAATGCCACGCATAAAATTAAAAAAATATAAAACACTGATATTATAATTATGCAAATTTTTATTTTCTTTTTTTTATGATTCATTATCAGTACACATATTGCAAATTTTCAAGGTTGCATATTAACTACAATAAAGGTGTGATAAATTGCGTAATTTAATATTTTTAGATAGCAGAACCTCAATAAAAATTAAATTATTAAATAACGCATTAAATAGTCTAAATAAATAATTTAGATGTGTATTACGGGCTTTTCAGTTAAATGCTATCTACTGACTGTGATTTCTTAACCAAGTAAAGACTCGATTCAGTGTTAAGTTGTGCTTGCAATAACTGTGCTAATTTACACATTTATTAGAAACGTGATTCTGATTAAAGCGATGATCTTTTAAAGATGTGTCTGTCGGATTCATCAATTGAATCATTTCTTATTTACAATTGGAAGGATATACGCACATTATAATCATAAAAAAGGCAATTTCGACTTGCGATAAAAGCGTTTTAACCAGGGAAAAAAATGTTGTTGAAAATGAAACACCGTGGGAGACCACTTAACTGATTAAGATCCGCCTCATAAATTATATAAAATATTTTTTCTTGAGATTAAATAATGTGCGCAACCGTTTCCAATATGGCTTAGAAATTCGCCGAGGGGCCATGAATATAAATATTGATACCCTAACAACTAGAAATTACTTCCACTCAGACATTTCTTCAGAGGACTTCCACTCAGACAGTTCGTCTGAGCACTTCCCCTCTCTTGTTTACGCATCTCACTTAAATACTAATTTTATTTTAATATAAAAATTCATATTTATAAATAAGACCTATAGAATATATTTATAATATTTGAAACTAAGTTTTAATCTATATTTATGCTAAAAATATGTATTTTAATAAATATTAAAATTTTCACAATGCAATTAAAATTTTTGTGTTATACTAATATAATAAAAAGTTGTGCTTGTGCTTTAGTGCTTGCCAGGAATTTTATTCTCAGAGAATAAAAAGCGTAGCTAGACCATATAACATGATTACAGTGTGAGTTTTTGGGTTTTTAGGGATTGTCTCTGCTGATTTGGTATAGCACCCATAGCACTGTCGGCTAGCCGCCGGCGACTAGCCGCCCGGCGACTGTACTTTATATGGTTTTAAATGAGTGCATACGCATGCAGGCGCCGAGTCGCCGGAGCGTCATGCGCGATCCTGTGCAGAAGTGATGCACAGGCGACTTGCCTGTCGCGGCAACCTATAAAAGCATGGGCTTAGATGAGTGCATTCGCACGAGGAGCGACTTTCGAGGCGACTTATAAATCATTCACACAAAATGGCTTCGACACAGAAAGGCTCATCGTAGAAATTGAATCCCGAATTGTTTACAATAATTTTATATGAATATTGATAACGAAAAAAAAATATTGTGAAATAATATGTATAAATATATTATATTATTTCTTGCTTCTCGATTTAAATTAATTTTATTAACATAATACAGATACATTTATATTTGTATTTGGGAAACAAAAAGCGTTTCATACGGGGAAATTCAATATTATATTGAAATTAAAATAATATTTTTTTCTCTTTAAAATTAATATTGCAATTTCTTCGCGAATGTACTACCCGACCTCGAGTCGCTCGGCTTAGCCGCCTAGTCTAGTTACCTACGTTTTTGAGCCGGCGGCCGCTAGTCGCCGGCGGCTAGCCGACAGTGCGTATGGGCTCTTACTTGGTGAGAGTGTGACTGAGCTATTGTTATTCCAAGCTAGAAGCGAAGTGAAAAGTTTGTTGCCAAGTTCGGTGTGGAAAGTTTTGAAGAAAGTGACAAAATATGACTAGTTTATATATTATCAACGAATAAAGGAAAAAATACAATGTCTAAAGGTCAAAGTAACGGTCTTTGGAGACTTACCGTAAGATCTGATAGATTCGAGTTTGATGCTAAGCTCTTGTGTATTCAAGTGTCAAGAGTATAGTAGATAATCACAGTGTGATCTTCAAAAAATATTTTTGTTAGGTCAGAATTCCAGCTTACGTGTATAAGATTAGAGAAAGGGGAGGAGATCAATGATTCTGTGCTCAATATGTGTGATTTGGATCAGAGCGGAAATCTTAATTTGATATTTATCATAGTGTATTTTATAAATATTTATATTTTTAAAGAGATAAATTTGTTTTAGATTGTGTAAGTTGAGAAATAATTTAATTTATATTTTTACAATCTATCAGCATATACGTCTAAACAGCGTCCACATTCGTTATTTGTGTCGTCGCGTTGCAGCGTAATTTTCTTTCAGAATGGGTGTTTTTTTATTGTCCTTTGTTCCTTTTAAGCAAATTTCTAAAACGCTTTTTTTTGCTATTTAAATTAAAGGGACAAAAAAACATAAACTTTTATGACTCTTAAGTAAATTGTACTAATTAATGACGACAAATAGATTATTTATTTATTTTTAATCTCCATAGGCGTTATCCCAATGCGTTACAACTAGGTACGCGCAAGCAACTCCTCTGAGATACGATTGAAATTGATAAACACTAGTCTATAATAATATAACATAGGGTTCGAATACCATATAAACTCTATACGGTATCCGAAACTTTGGCTCTTCAGATAATAATCACTGACTTACAGCATTTATCTATCGTGCTGGTATTGTAAAAATACTCATTTGTATATATCGGATAGCAAAATGGCGAAAATCAAAAGACAATAAAGTGTGCCGATTAAATTGCTATTCCCTAGCTTTTATGCTTTCTACCATACCAGTCAACAGAATGGATTATCATAGAGTTAAAAACAGTCCAAAAAGACGCAATACTAATAGCGAATGAACGGCCATGTTGTTTTTTTATTGTATATCAAACTCTTTCGTCCCGTGTGTGATATACGACCGGCTCGATTGCGTTTGCGTTTGCCAAACGATAACAGTAAAACGGTCCGAATTGAACTGCTGCCAAACGACGTTAAATCTTAATGCGCGTCACGATAACGACATTTATTATACGAAATCGGCCTGCTTTATATCACAGACAGTGTACACGTGAAACAGCGAAACCTAATTTTACGACGTGTGCACAAGCGAGTCCCATTGTCGGTCCGAAATTATGTGGAACGCAGCCGAAGATATATTGTTTGGATCTGGAGCGTATTGGCGTGAAAATATGCCAGATGAAGATTTGAATTGATGTTTGGCTGAGGATAGATTTAGATTGCTACATTATAGGCATATTTTAGTTACAACTTAGGTTTGCATGTGAAACATTATGAACGCAATCATTCGACTTAAAGCTCTTATTCACAATTTGTATATATTTATTTAATTAACATTTTAAAATTAATTTAATATTTTTTTCTAAAGTACTGCTTGTTGCCATTGTGGTCCTTAGACCGATAAATATGAGGCCCGGAATCATTGTTTTCCTCGGCAGCCCCGAGACGCGCCTTTGAGTTTTCCCTTTCGCTAAAAATAAATACGTATTCAAAATGCCATATTCACACTCAATATAAAGCTTGTAGTAAATGTTTTCTGTATTCGAACTTAGTCATATAATAATGCAATAACTTTACAAATTACATTTATACAGTCAGAGATGTTTCTCATAAAAGTTCGTAATACGTTTAGCGTTGATTTACGGCCCAAAAGTAACAAATCGTCAGCAGACAGCGAAGAGCCGCGTTAACGGCCCCGTTGACACTGTCAACGGTCGATAAAAGTTGTCATTCGACGCCCGTGTCATACAAACGACCGATTAGTTAGCGGCCGTTTAACGGGCGCCGCGACGCCCAACGACAAATGGACTGTTTATGTTACCGCCTGCCACGCATCCCGGTCGTTTAATAATACATTTGTATTCGTGATACATACACATGTATTCGCCGGGTGCTTTGAATGGGTCTCCTGAAACGAGAGAGAAAATGAGTCACTGAAGTGAATTAATTACACTGTGCAAAAGTTTTGAATCTGATTTTTGTCGCAGAGTTAAAAATATATCGATGTATGTTTTTTATCTGAATTTATAAATTAAATTTAATAGTTTTGCGTTCACATAACGTCGTCTTGTGTGGTCTCAGACGTCTTTCTTGTCACCTCCGACGCCGGCTGACGTCCGACCAGTGTAAACTGAGTCTAATTTATGTCCCAAACACATTTTATTTTCAGCGCGGCCGGGCGCCACCTGGTGGTCGCGCATTGGAAATTGATCTGAAAATTTCTTTCATGTGAGACATTGAAACGTCAACGTAAACAGTGTGAGAAAGCAACACTTTATGCTTTGACCGGTGACTATTTTTGTATTTTTAATTTTATTTAAATTTGGAACAATGGTTCCGCATGTCGAATTGAAAGAGTGAATTCAAACTGAAGCATAAATATGCTATTGTCATTCATTTCTTAAAATCAGAAGTTGGCAAACTTTTTTTGGAGGGAGCTAGATCACAAATATTTAAGACTCAGTGGGTCAAAGCGTAAATTTTAAATGAGTCAATAGTAATAACTCGTTTTTATTGAATATCGTTTAATGTATTATAAAAACTTTGTTCCTAAAACGTCTGAGGGACACAAATAAATCAATTAGTATTAAAAGATTTTTACATTACAATGAGATTAATTTGTTTACAGTAAATATGAACGATATCGACATTTAAAAGTAAAAAAATATATTAAAATAGATTAAAGTTTTTTTATTACAAAGTCATCTTGAAAATCTAGTTAAAATTTTTACTCAAGTTATGCTATTGGAGATTCAGGGTGACTGCTTGATTAGACCGGATCAGACAGTTGAAATGAAAGCGGCGGATTTTTAGCGGCGTAAGCAAAATACTATCTATGTTTCTTAAAGTTAAAATTTTGTTGTAAGCTACTGATATTTAGGCAGTATAATATATAACATTTTCGTTTACTTCCACATATTAATAAGATATGAAATTCGACAAATATTGCATTAATATGTTTCTACATATTAAAACATGAATAAAACTAAGAGTTAATCATGTGATTTTGGTGCTACTAAAAAACATATTTGAACCATAAAAAGCTAGTTTTTAACATATGTATATATAATTACCATTCTAGATTATTTATTTCAATTTTCATCTGAAAACGCATAAAGATTGGACAATTTCATTCAAATTAACAAAAATTGTTGACCAATGGTAATATGTATCTTAGCTGGAATCTATAACTATGTATATTTTATCTTTTATGATTCTCATTTCTACTGTTCGTAATAGATTAACGACTCGTTTAAAAAAGTGGTAGTCTGTATTGTATAGTAAACTCGCAACGATGGCAGTTTTCACGTCATAATTCGGTACGTTTGGTGTGCAATTGGGCCCAAAAGGACGTCGCATCCTCGTAACTGGCGTCGTTAACTGTGGCAGTTAACGCGGCATTTCGACGTTGCTTTACGGACCCTGACTGATGACATTCATGGCAATGTCGACATACGATCGTTAAACGACACCATTGCTCCTATTGCCGACCGAGCAGAACGACTGAATGTGAACAGAACATTGCAGAAAGTGTATCGAGTACATACTAAGAGTAAGATACACATATAGATGCCTGCCAAATGTTTATTTAAAAGGAACTGTTAATTTATAGTTTAAATATTTAAGCATCACTAAATTTAGGAAAAACTTATTATATGTCTATATATTGTAGTTGTTTTAGGGTGAATATTAAAAATAAAAACAATTTAAGAATAGTTAGGTATAAGAAAATGAATACGGCCAGGGGAATAATGTTCGGAGGTGTGAACTTGTATTTTAATCTTCCTAGGACGAATTATTGCGAATTATTGATCAGTGAAGGCGTCAAAAGAAAAATGCTTAATTTATTATTTTACATACTTTTTGATCAGGGACGTCATTTAAGATTTTTTAAATCAGCTGCGATTAAATTAATTCAGATAAAATACATGATTTTATCAAATATATTTTATAATATAAAAGCTAATAATTTTTGGAACGAATTTGATCTACATAAAGATCGTATCCGTATTGGCATTTGTTTTGTTCGGATTTACATATCAATTAAATAGTGAAAAATTTGCGACGCACACCTGTTTTTGAGATAAGCGTTGAACGTTAATAAAGGATAAGCCTTTCCAACATTTTGTTTCGTTCAATGAACGAATTCTGCGAATTTCGGTCATAGTAGATACGGCCGATAAACATTCTATTCACAAATGGTAAAAGCATTTGTCTCATTGTCTCACAATTCGAAACAAATACATGCGCATCAAAACCATAGATTTTGGAGCGGCACTAGTCACTCAATATGAACGTTTTTACTGCGATGGCATTTTTATGATTCTAAGCAGGGACGCCTCTTTGAATTTATACAGTAAAATGCATAGCATTTAATGAAATACTATAATTCTTAATAAAATTAAAATATAAAAAAACGACAACTGAATAGTCAAGATTTGCCCTTCCTGAAAAAACTGTAATGCCATCTTTGACAGTAATAAAATCGAGTTTATTTGTTACATTCTCATTTGCCCATCATGCAATACGACTACCAAGTGTTCAAGCAATAATTATTAGAAAGCTTTAAAATATACTAATAAATCTTGTTCAGTCACTAGATATAACATATCTACATTGACCACAACATCATTGACCCACTGTTAGCTTGCCTTTTAAAACATATTTTAGCGTTTCGCTCTCAATTGAATTGGCAAATATGGCGAATTCCCACGCAGGCCGCTCACCGCGCACAATGCAGCTAGGTCGTTTGCCCTTTACCTTATACGCTTTGCGTCATTTTTTCCTTGTTCAATAATTATTGAATAACTCGGTACAAATGTCTGCTAATCAATATTGCGAAGCGATAGTGCAATTGAATCGAACGCGTGTTATGTCGAATTCCTAAATTGACGAAGTGCATCAGAGCGCGATTGTTGGACTTTACATAATAATAACACAACACACCTTCCGCGTGTTGAATCGTTGCTGTAATGATGAAAAAGTAATTAAATACCTATGAACGTGTGCAGTGACATTTTTATAAGTTATGCGAAAAAAATTGATGACCCTTAGGTATGTTTTGTTACTTGATATAAAAAAAATACTTTCATGAATATTCGCCTGTAATTATAAAATAGTAATTTAAAACCCGAAAAACTCACAACATTCATATGTAACGTCACAGTATGAAAGCTTATATTTGCTTTGCTGAAATCAAGTTTAAAATATTAATAAAAAGGTTGTAAATTCATGATTTATAGTCATTTAAAATGTGGGTAATAATAAACATTAATGAGCAATGTATACAATTGGAAACATTTTACCTGATTAATACAATTATAATTGCACATTTTCAAGGATTTTTCGTCCATAACTTTCCAATAAAATTAGTGAGCAATAAATCGCTCGTTAAGAAAGCAGCTCAACCACATTATAAAATAAAATAAACAAAAATAACAAACATGTAAAAAAATGTCGGTAATTTAATACAAATGAGTCGGCTACTGACGGTGTCCATTTGGGAACGTGACTTAACAAAAGTCGCCTTTGTGTTTCTGGCGACATTCAATTTGTTACGTGTTAAGATAAAAATACAATATTTGAGAGAAGAAGAATAAAAAATACATTTAAATGTACATGTGTGTATGTCGAAACGACAGGTTGATATTCAAGAAAGGAGAATGGTAAGGTCGCCTCTGATTCCTATGTACGACTAACTGTCAAATTATATGAGAAAAGTCATAAACACACAGATGGAACAGCATCGGTAATATGTCAAGTGTCACGTGATGCTTTATCACCGTTAAGTGATAGATAATGTGATTTGGAAAACACGTGGGTTGAATTCACGTAACGTAGTTGTGGCATAAATGCCTTTATATTCTTGCTTGTATTGTTCAATGCTGCTTTGATGTCGTGACACTTGTAATTTATTATGTGATATTTTTATCAACATTTAAAAAAAATTATAATATATGATATTTTTAGGAATTTCAATAATATAAATACTTTATAGTATTATAAAGAAGTGATATTCTTTATTTAGGAGCTATTTTGTGTATATATTTTATTTTATTATACATATACATATATAGCGCCATATGGTATTTTATTTAATATTATATAATTTAAATACATTTATTTATAATTTTTATATTTTAATATAAATAAAAAGTATTTATATTTAATAGTAAAATAGCATCGTTAATGGTACAAAAAAATTAAAGATGTAAATTAGGTCCGATTCTATCCCATGCTGTCAATGATAAATTTATTTATATATACATTTTTAATATTTTAAAGAAATATTAACATAAAATAGAATATGTTTTAAAGATCTACATATATTTAATATAAAATAAAATATGTTTAAGATAGTTCCATGTCCATTATAATTATGATTTGGCTTTAAAAATAGATTACAGTAGATCTTAAATATATAATATATCATATATAAGTTTTTTATACGTTTCTTAATCAAAGTTTGGAGGAGTGTAAAAAATGCTTATTTAAACCAATTTTTGTGTATCCTCCCCCATACACATGTAATAAAGCAAGCGTGTGTTTTCCGGGTGAACCTTTATAAGTGAAACCATTGTTATCGTGTCTCGATGTTGATAAAGGATTAGCTATACTATTCGTAGCATGCGACAATGCGTATTGTGTCGTAGATTATAAATAAATGATGTATTAAAATATTTAGCAAAAGTATTTTTTTTTAATTACAAACATAAAGTTGTATTTTATATTCTTATTTTTTTTATAAAATTTTAATTACTGACAAATTGTAAACATAAAATATATTATAAATCAGTATATATAATTAGTAAGAAATCACATACCGCATAATATAGTGGGACTAAAAATTGTCGCAATTACTTGTTAAAAGCGTATTAAAAGTATTTGCGACAAAACAAATTGATTCGTCACGTTATACAATTAATTGCATGTAACGATTGTAAATTTGGACGGATTAGGGCTACTTGAAAATTATACTTTTAAGTCGAGTTTTAACAAAAGATATTTAGTGTCTGTAAACATATAAAAAAACAACAAAAGTGACCACATTTCAGTGTAATGTGACTAACAGTAATCCAAAATAATCAAAGTTCATATTAACAGCGTTTTTCAAATTATTACCGTCACACAAAAAGTCATTCTTATAATAAAGTAGCAGACAACAGCATGGTCTGTTTCTGCCCCAAATCTTCTTATTGCTCTGAAGGTTAATTTCAATAGGAAATATACTGACAACACTTCCTTTCAAAATAAATTTTATCTGGAACTTTAACATACATCGCTTCCAACTTGGGACACATCTTTATTTTACTTATTTGTTTATAAAAAATAAAGTAAGAACCAAGAAAATACTATAAAACTCAGGCGAAATATTTTATTTAAAAATATTAACAATCAAATCGTAGCACAGCCCTGTTTTGATTAATCGAACACATTCAGATAATCGAGTCTTGATTAAATACTACGTCTTCAGGTGCCTCAGCAAAACAATGTTAAAACAAGATTCAAGATTCCGGACAAGCTAACCGCCTGCGCAGTACCCGACAGTTCAGGTGTTTTCAACTACAACAAACAATTTAAACGCCACCTAACTATATTGTAAGTCATTCCAGTGATTTTCTACCACTGCCTCAGTCGAAGCGTGATAATTCGATACGACACATCAAAATAAAACTTGTGCCTCTATTTTAACCGTCCTTCGGTCCGGTTGACATTTGACAAAAAAAAAGTGACTCGGGCTATCTGGGAGACGAATCTGTGTCCCTTTGTGGCTGGACCAATTTGTAATCCCTTGCTTATCTTAGGTTCTTATTTATAGTCGGTGGCTTTAGATGTTTTGTTTTGTGGGTAGAAGTGTAAAGCTACCGGATTAAAACGGCGAGAATGCAGAAATGAGATCGACGCGCGATAAATCACTCGGTTATAAAGTCAACATTTTGATATTTGCAGTATATTACAAGTAATGCGTCAATAACTTAACAGTGTTACAACCGGAAAACTTTGTTTTGATTGAGCCGTTAGTGAAACGTGTTCTGGCCGCGGCTTCAATAACTGATTGGTCTTTCTGAGAAATGCTTCAAAGTATATTGTATAATAATTTGTGAGGAAGTAAACAATTGTGCGTTTTAGAAGTGAGTTAATACAAACTGTAGAAAAATGCTTTTTTTAAGTAAATTGGAATATTTTTAAGTCACAGTAAAAATCATTATATGAAAATTCATATATTCTGAGAGATTTTTATATATTAAAGTAAAAGTATTTGTTTGGTTTTTCACTAGCATTTAAAAGATAAATAAAGTTGTACATATTGTCATCGTTTAGTTCAGGAAAGCTTTTACTTATTGTCATTGTTTTTATTTTTAGACGTGTTCTAAATACCATTTTTAATTTCACAGTTAGAAGTTAAACATATGTATAAATCGCAATTTCCGTATGAAAGATCTAAATTTATTTTTACTTGGTCAATCTTTATAAATAATATGCGAACTAAACTTTTTATTCTTTTTACTTAAAGAATAATTTAATGAGCAAATGTTTTTATGAGTCAAACCTAACTATAATAAATATTTTATTTTTCATAAATATAAAATTAAGATATTATCTAATTTCAAGGTTACATCAACATTTATAAAAACATGGTGGTTTTGTGTACTATACCTACATTCATACATATATTGACTTGGTAACTTGATTATGTTTATTCGCGTATGATTTCGCCGAGGTGAGAGATAAACAGAGATATTTAATTTCCTCTGGGAATCGTCCCGCTCGACATTGGCTAGATGGGACTGTGTTTCGCACTTTATGAATAATTGCAAGAAGTTTCAGCTGAAAAAAGTCATAACACCCCAATCTTGGAGGGTGAGTGGATTCGTCTCGGCATATGAATATTATACAATGACTCAAATTGAGTTCCTAACACCACACGAATAATCAAAAATATATTATTCACAACTATGAGTAATTAAGAAAAATAACCACTATGCATATTGGTGATATTTGTTACTCTGTGATCCTATATTTATCTGTGTAAGAAAGGACCGCCACCGAAACACGTCACTGATGCTCAAACGTTCATCTGTGATCAGAAGTTCAGTAAAGCGTGATATGGATAAAACCAGTAGTACGGTTAATTTTTTTTCAACATGTAAACATGTTAATTTCAATTATCATTAACGTTTTTTGTTCGTGATCAGATTAAAGAAGAGGAGAAAAAAATATATTCTCACATGTATAATATTTTCAAATGACATGTCTCGTTAATGGAGATTGATGTGGAGATAGGGAGCTTTTTGACTTGGTTGACATTGTGTCATATCCTGTTTTTTTATAGTCGTAAATATATTTTATTACTAATACTAATACTAATAAATAAGAAACGAGTTTAATCGTAAAATAAATTAGTATTAAATTATTTAATAATATTTGAGAGTATTACATTTAAAAAAATATAGTTATAATTCAGAAACGATTTAATTTAATATAAATATAGTGAAATATTATTTTGTAAATTTATACTTTAAAACAATTTAATATTCAAGCTAATTCTAAAAATTATAGCTGGACCATATTACGAAAAGGCATTTCAACAATTTAATAAATTTAAAATAGCATATAATCATACATAGCTAAAGATGTTTGTGAATAGGATATGTATAACATAACCTTATACTATATCTATATATTTTTTGGTAAAATAATATTTAATGTATATCGTATAAATAAATAAAGAGTAAAATTAATGATAAGAGTAGCTACTTTTTAATTTATTTGGAGACGCAATATTTAATTTTAATTCTTTATTATTTAAAATCACATTATAAAATATAAAGCGTATTAAACACAAATTTATTTTCTTACCGGAAAATACTAGAAAAATATTTTGCGGAGCCACATTAACTAATGAATCAGAGACTACGTTTGAAACAACCTTATATGTAAATATAAGTAGAAGATATTAAAGAACATATTGCTTTAGAGGCTAAAGAACACGTATTAATTGTTTCAGACATGCAGTTAAATGTACTCAAATAAGCGCTTAATCTATTGCTTTTGCTATCCTTTTTATTTATGTGTGAGTGAAATTACTGTTCAACTACTACTCTTATATACTTAATAGTAGCTCATCACATTATGAATGAAACGGCTATTGCTTCAAAATACCCATTTTATTTTAGTAGGTGTGTCCTAACGTGTGTGTTTCAGATTCTATCCTTGTAATGGTCATTCAAAATCTTGTCACTTTACCGAGCACCAATTGCATTACAGCAATTTCCACGTTGCTCCACAGTCGCGCGCAGCAATTTTCTCTCGACACGCTCCGATGGCCACCGTCTTGACAAAATCACACACCGCATACCAACAGGAAATCTTCCTTCCCGTCTTTGCGCAACAGCCAGACGGGGTGTGTGGTGTAACACAATAATTACATTCAAATACCTCGCGCCTAGCAAGAAAGTCGACCAGTTTCTCGCAACGTGTCATTTCCTAGATCGTGTTCCCATCGGACGCATCGTTGACTGATGAATAATTCATGTCACAATTAAAGCACTCATGTGACCGTACCGAGTTTATATTTCCTCTGTGTTTTTTACTTCATCATCACCGCGATGACGATCAACATCGCGATGGCCGTCTTGGTTGAGGCGGATTTTGTAACGCGACAGTTAGCGCAACCGGCGTTTCGCCGTGTGAATGTGACCTTATCCGAAACAACCCTATGGAATTAACAGAAAAATTACCATAAATTATTTTAATATAATGCTTTTGAGGGTTCATATTTCAATTAAATATAATTTTAATACGTGGTATCAATGTATCATAGCATTTCTTGCGTGACTGTTTAATCCACTGCAAATTTTAGCTTTAAAAAATGACGATTAATTAAATTAAAAAAAATTATATTAAATATTTTTAGTAAATCATTAATTTTTCACTAGTATTGGGCTTACGCTTATTAGGTTAAAACGGACGATTTAAAAAAATACCTAAATCGGAGCTTAAAATTTATATTCTGATTGTCAATATTTCAATAAATAATATTTATTTTGCATAATTAGAAAAAAAGTGCTAATTAAATAAATCAATGTTCTTAGAGGTATATAAAAATATGAAAATCAAATTGAGTTTTACTATTTAAAATCGATTGCATTAAAATAGTAGATTCTGTATTTAGCAAATTTTTATTTTTCGAGGAATAATGATACAAAGCAATAAATATCTCATTTGCTAATAAACTTTATAAATAAATATACATATACAGTGATTGTAAGATTATTATTTAAAGATCAGAACTAAAATTTTATTTTCTCTGCAAAATTTTATTTAAAAAAAATAAGGTATGTAAAAACAAAGCATATAGTATATATTGTAGTGAATATTTTTGTCGTAAAAAATACTCACTCGTTTTCCGTTGATGTTGGCTTAACTGTGAGCAGAGATTTATATGAAAGATTTAAATTTTAATTCCATTTTTGACTGGTTGCAAAATTTTAAATTCATTTCATAGACTACATATATTCTTCTATACTAATTAAATAATCTTATAGTTTATTATTTGTTCGTTGATTCTGTTTTTGATTGTATACGTCATATTAATTAAATAGTCATTAGTATTTTGTTACTTATTTATTTCAGTATCAGATTCCAAGCTATCCTAATTAAAAAAATTGTGTTAATAAATCTTTCACATAATTCAAAAATCTTTTTTGGGAACAATTTCAAAATTAGTTTTTTTGCACCTTATTCAGGTTTTTATTAAAAAAAATTTTAACCAATGGGCTGATTATTATTTGAAATTGTAATTTTAATTTGCAAACATTTCTAGTAATAATGTTGTGTTAAATTTAAAACTATTTTTTTAATTAAAAATTAAAATTATTTTGCGTTAATTTTGTTTCAGGACAAAAGTCGAAAATTCCTGGGAATATTTTTACGCGTTGTATTGCTACAATATCATTATTCAGGAAATATTTACACAACCAAATTTATATTTTCATTGTGCTTTCCATCAGAAAAGCTTATGTATAAAGTCATTTTGACCATGACTTAATTTGTAAAAAAAAATATTTCACAATCTTCTACAAAAAAATTAAATTATAGAGTATCAAAACGTTTTCTTATATAATAAAATTTTGTAATTGCTCTATTCAACATCGTTACCAGATTTATTATTCTTTAAAAGGAGCAAAAAATAATTTTAATAGAAATGGGTGTAAGAGTCCTGAATTAGATATTTAAATTGCGACAAGCAATTAATATTACAAATACATGTACACTAGATATTTGGTTAAAAAAGTGAGAATTATAAGATGGACGTTCATTTAAAAAGTTTTGTGCATTTTTCAAATATGAAAAAGTTTGTGAATTCTTTAAAAATTGAAACATATTTGTAAAAACTTTAATAAATATTTTAATTATTAAAAATAAAAATTTGCAATAAATAACTTTAGAACTTTTACTTCTTACTCTTAAAAAACATCAATAAATAGAGGGCGAGGGTTCAATTTTTGTGTATACATCTAAACTCTAAGCTTAAATTCACTAAGCATGTCGCGGAACTTAGGCCCAGAGGGCTTGCTGCTATTGCGGCTATAAAACCAACATTCAACAGAAAAAGCGCACTAACAAGTTAAAATTTGTAATAAAACATGCTTGCTCGGTATGGAGTAACGTTAGTAATTTTTTAAATTTATTTCAAATGTAGTGATAAAAACAATATATAACATAATTTTTATACTAATATTAAAAACTTTATGGTAAATTTATAATACCAGCAAATAAAAAATATTGGTATAAATTTACTGAAAATTAAAATATTACGTGAGACCAAATTAATCCACTGATCCTTAGAAACGGTAACTACAACGAGATAAAACATGAAATGCTTCAGAGAAATAAATAAAATTATAATTACCTGTAGTTCCACAGTCATTATTAATTATAGACTTTATAATTTATAAAAATAAGTATATAGTCAATAATATTATTAGGATTTTTTTTATGATTTTTTTATTTATCTTTGGTATAGGTTTTTGTAATGTTTCCTTTAGTTTTATAATAATTATTTTATTATTCATCTTATTTTATTGTCCTTATTTTCCTATTTTTTTATTTACTAGTAACTTGTACCTTATATGAATGTATTATATTTATTTTTTTGTATTTTTAATATTGTCATAAATGTTTTTATAAAAAATTCATCAATTATAAAACAGTTTAACCACAGATTTATAGATTTACAAAAATGTTTGTTTAAATATATTTTGTATTAAAACATCTACAGGATTGATTATATTTCTTTAAATTTCGAATATTGGATTGTTAATGGTTTAAATTTTTTGAATTTAAAAATACATAGATTTTAATTTATTTTCATTAAAAATCCCAAAATTTGAAAATTAAATTTAAAATTTTCAAAATATGATTTTGAAAAACTATGCTATTGATTCTCCAAGAAAATTATGAAAAATAATGATTATCTTAAAATAATAACTAACATGTGGAAAAAACTCTCTGATAGATTTTCATTTATGAATGAAGTCGACTGTTTTTACCTTTTAACTACTGATAGTTAACATTTTAATATGCATTATATAATATTATAACAAATCTAACTGTCTGCTTCTCACTGTTATAAGGTACCGCAGCTAGCAAGTGTTTGAAAATACCGTACGCTTAACTTTTTGCTATAACAAAATTTATCATAAATGGTTTAAAAAAATATCTAAATAAAATATTAAAATTTCATTCTTTGTTAAAATTCACTACGAATATATTTAGCGACTCTAATACTATAATTAGCTGAATCAATTAAAATATATGAATATTATATATAAATGAGAATTCTAGCGATGACTATATAACACTGTAAAATCGCCATAAACTTTGTAATATAATATAATAAATTGATACCGTAAAATTTTATTGATAAAACATTATTACCTGTAATATTTTGCACTTGATCGTTAAATTTATAGTTCGAATAAGTTTCAAGAAAATGTCATATAAATCATACAAAAAATTCACATACAATTGCGAAAAATATTTTAAATAAATTGTTGAGAACCACTGAAAATGTCACAACGATGCGGTACCAAAATGAAGATATTCGCGTTGGGCAAGTCTCAATGTTTTATCGCTGTCTTTGTAATTGAATTAATTAAGTAAAAAGAAGTCCAACGTCCGCCGTAGCACGAATTAGTTTCGACGCTAATGAAAGTCTCATTGTGCAACAAATAAGCCGGTTCGATAACCGCAATTATTTGCCATTAGGGTTACAAAATTGTAACGATGTGATGCGGTTACAAAAAATGTCGTTATGTTTTTACGTTGCAATTGTTTATTTTTTACTTTTAATCATAAAATATTTTGTTTTTGGAGCACCTGGTAATAAAATTGTATATCATAGTGTCACGACTTATATTATAGATTATTTGTAAGGTGCTGTAATTTATTCAAAGATAGTAAGTAGTCTAGTTATTTATTAATATATGTTCCAGATACGATATACTTGTTAAAAATATGCTCATGAAAATAACTATTAATCTGCATTTTTTGCTGAAAAGATTAACAAAGCGTTGAAAAGAGATGCAATAAAAAATAAAGTGTTCTAAATAGAAATAAACCTAATTTTTTTATTAGGATTTGGATATAAGTAGTAATTTATGTGATTACTTTATATAGTAGGTGTAATATGGATTCATTATTTTTATTAATAAAAATATTTAATTACAAGGTAAGCCTTTGTCAATCCGCTTTAATGTCAAAAGTCTTTCATTCCGAAACGAAGGGTGGAGAGTCAGGAGCAAATGGATGTCATTCAAACGAAAAAATCCATCATATTAAACATTGAATGAAGATTAAAGTAATGAAACGTAAGCTTTTTATGTACCTGTGTATGTATTTAGTTTATTTTTTATACCTATATGATACGTCTATTATATGTATTTGTATAAATCAATAATTTATAAAAGTATCCTAACTGTGATATTCTGACGAAAATTTTCCACATAATTAATGACACAATGTTGTCACCTAATTAATGACCATTGAATTACGCGATGCAGACCATAATAATTCGTTCCGGATATTTAAGAAAAATTACTCATAAGGTTTAAAATATATTCTACTAAAGTTGATTCGTTTTAAAACCTAAAAATATTTATATAAAAATTAATAATGCAAAATACACACATATTTAAATATATATTATTATTTAAATTAATTTAAAAAATAATTTATGTAATTTTTAATTTTAAAATCACTGTTTGCTTACAATATGAGTGTGAGATGAAAGTGTTTAAAACTTTTTAGAAATAGTATAATTTTTTTTATTAAAAAATAGTCTGTGAGTCAATTTTGACGATTTATCGTAATCTTTCTCTTAGGTACATGCCGGGTACATGATCAAATTTTAATATTTTTGGAAGGTTTGGAAGGTTTGGAAGGCTCTAGTCTATCCCAATAAAGATCGATTGTTGAGGACCACTGCCGTCGATGTCCAAGCACTCATCGCCATTTGGTCAAACGAGAGAGATCAAACGGGTAGGCGTGGTCCGAGGGAGTCCGAACTCGTAAAAGTAATCAGCGTAAAAGTTTTTCACATAATAAGCTTTTTAGCCGCCATTACGGCGCGTTGTACGAAAGCTCGCTCTCCAACGTAATTTACGTTCGTTCCGTATATTCGCTAATGGGTTCCCGGGAAAGGAGACGCGGTTTTAATCACCGACACACAGACCTATGTAAGTCGACACATTGTAGCGCTGCTTTTTACGACCGTCGCTGCGTATTCAATCATCCCCCGGACAACGCCTTGTAATATAAAAATGGGCTATATAAATATACCTACTGTAATATACAATGTATTGTAAAAGTAAAACCCACAATGGCGCCGACGAGATGGAGAAAGAATGTGATTATGAGCGAAACGCTTTTATTACTAGATAGGTATATAGGTCGGAAAAAAAACATGTAAACAATTATTATATTAGAAAATTGTATCGCTATTAATATTATAATTATTCTTTAAATAATAAACTGTCTAATAAGGTTTAGTTTTAGAACATTTCGGCTTTATTTTATTTGTTTTAATATAGATGTATGCTATAAGTAGTCTGCTTCTTTTGTACAAAGGAGAAGCAGCTGCAATGACGTTAAGAACATATCAGAATATGACAAAATGGTGTCGTGAGCTTAAGGTAGAAGGAAGTTTAAAATAAATTAAGCAGTGGAAAGCTACTGATATTTTTTTTTGATAATTTGTTTAACTGTTTTTTATAAAATCTTTATAAAAAAAATCTAAATATTTGCGTTCATTGGTTACGGAAAAAATAGTAAATATGAGACTTTTATGATGGTGGAATAAATGACCAAATGCATTGTGTTTATTATTATTTTTCAATTTAAATAAGGGAGTTCTCTAGAATAAGTGAGATTAAATGTTATCATTTTTTTAGGTAAACTCTAGTAGAATCTGATTTCTCTTAGTTTTTAATTTATTGAGCAAAGAAATTTATAATTAATCCAACACTAAAGGTTTAAATTTTTTTTTTATAAAAATTAATTTTTACAAAAATCTAAAAAATTTTAGTTTAATAAATATTTATGTAGTAATTACAAATATATTAAAAAATTAACTCATTTTTAAAAAACTGGATAAGGTAAATTTAATAAACTCATTAAATTATCATAATAATTTCATTTACTACTATGTTTTATTTAAAAAAATAAATATGCTTTTAAAGAACACTAAACAGTTATTGAATTTAAACAGACTTTTTAAAATATTAAACTCGAATATGTTCAGAAACGTTCATATTAAAAAAAAAAAACAAAATGGCAATCCCATTTTAGGTTTTTTTGGTTTATTAACTAAAAATATATAATATAATTAACTAAAACTTATCCAAAGCTGTATATAATTATTACTTAATATTTCTTGTAGGTACAGAATTAAGTGAAATAAAAAATATTTTAAATACTAGTGGCTACTAAAATAATTATTTTAGTGCTTTTAAGGCATAAAATATTACATATATTTATTTTATTTTAATGGTTAAAAAAATATTTTTATCTCTTGGTTTCAGTGTTATTTGCTTAAGCGAGCAATATTTTTCCAACTGACTTGTGAATATTTACTATGTACATATTTAAATACATTAAACGTTGTTTTTTAATGGTTCATGTAGGTATGTATCTTTTTAACCACCCTCTAGTCGTTATGTCCATGTCCAGTGGCTCCGCCACAGTCTTGAATATCTTGGCGATCAATAGCAGAGGTTACACCCAGGATATTGTGCAAGCACGGCCATACAGGGCGGAAGACAATAAATATAGAAAGGTTGCATGTCTGGTGAGTATTTCCATTGAAGTGGACGCGTTCTCGTTTCGGTATTCTTCGAAAAGAAGCAACACTCAACCCCCGTTTGAGGACTAGGTACATCATCAGGTCGACAAGGAAGCCCATTATATGACACCAGCGGAAAATATTGCCGCAAACTTCCGCCAGAACCCTTGGAAATACGTCGAGGGGAAACAATAAAAATCACACGACCTCACATCCCCTCTGTAAGAATGAAAAGAATTCGACGTATGTATATGGAATAAGTAGAGGGTTGATAATAAATTGTAGTTAGTAGTTGTTTGAATAGGCAATTTATTAGTAAATATATTATTGTTAAGAGTATATAGATTTGTATAAACAGTAGTGAATGCAAATTAAATCAAATACATATTTAAGATTAATATTTACAAGAAGTGTTTTTATGTATATTTTGATAACATTACATTCTAGCTTTGAAAGCTTATAATTAGCAACAAATTAACATATTGCTAAAATCAAAAAAAATGTTCACAAGATTTAAAAAAATATCTTAAATCTTATTGAAAAAATATAAAATAATAAAATAGTTTTAGACATACCTACATAGTTAGGCTTAGTTAAATCGCTTAATTAAATCCCTAAAATAACTACTAGCATCGATTAATTGTCCAATTTCCCTGCTTATCTAAAGACACATCTCTATTAGCTCCGCGGAGCGAATGAAAGAAAAAAATAAAACAATTAGCCTAATCGAATCTGGATAGTGTTGTGTGTTTGGATACCTGTCGCTCCTTGACACCTGAAAAATCCATACCAAGTACTTAACAAAATCAATTTAAAGTTTGCCAAATCGTGACTTTAAATCGCTGCGCCTAGGCTCACTGGGTTGTTTCTGCTTTTAGAATGGATCAAACGTGATAAGCTCTAGTGATTGAGTTTATGGACTAATTACGAAACTAGAAACTAGCTTGAAGGGGCGGCGAGGGCGAGCTTAACACTGGAAACGCTTGGAAAAAATCAATTGGAAAAAGAAAATGCGATGAGAAGATAGCTTTGCTTTCTTCTGATATATTTAAAAATACAGTGATAGTTATTATAATCAGTGATATTTTAATTGGTACATATAAACACCATTTAAACTACAGAATTTGTATCATGTATAAACAAAACTTGTGTATCACAATTAGGGATTGCAATAATGAGAGAAAAAACAGTCAACACTGGTATTATCGGTTTTGAAATTGTTAATGAATTTTTCCAAAAAATTTGATGTTTCAAGAGTCGAAACATTTTGTTATTAGGAATAATCCGTTTGTCTGTATATGCATATTTCGTGTTTTAAATAATAAAAAGCTTTTAAACAATCTTCCTTATATTCAGGTTCTTGTAAAAATACTTGATACGTTGATTTTTTTGTGTGGCTTAAGAGTACTAATACATTTTCATTCATTTATGTCGGAAAATGTTTTTTTGAAAATACGGGCGCCTTTTTTACTTTTTTGTTTTGAAACAATAAGTCTAAAACAACATTTTGAGAGAGATAAAAACTTAAAAAAAAAAATTAAAATCGTTGCATTATGACATGTTTTTAAGTGAGAGCAGAGAGAACAGGCACTTCTCTTTGTGCTGGCTTGATATCTGGATTTATTTAAGCTCTCGGTTTGTAGGGCCACCATTGCTGGTGTGTGTCCACCATTTGCAAAACACTTGTCTTTGGCCGGCCGACCCCATCAACGACTCATTTATAGCATTCTCTGGAAAGGATCTTTCATCAAGCTGTATCCGCAAAACGATTGTAGTTATGTCACTGATACGTCACATCAGCCATGTATAACATATATAATACCATATATAACTAAATTTATGAATAAGTTTTAAATTCAAAATAAAAAAATAATTAATAATTTGCAAACTTAGGTTAAAGATCAGTAAGTGGTGCTATATGAGATACAATTAAAACATTTTAATCTTAACAATTCAATTGAATTACCGTAGGCTCTGTGGTACAGGCATTCTCTGGTGAAAGCAGGCTCTCTGGGTAAGGTACACTCTCTAGTAACCATACCAAAATTTAGGAAATCAGGCTCTCTAGTATCCATGGCACAGCTCTAAGAGGCCCAAGCTGATCCTTAAAACATACTCTTCTCAAAGGAACACAACTCGCCTTACAATTGAAATTCCGTATTTTTTTTCTCCGTGTGACATATGTATTTCGGCTGCCAAATAAAATAAGATATCTTAGTTAAATTTTAATTTAAAACTATGTAATACAACTTATTATTAAGATTATTGAATAAAATATGAGAGTCACAAAAATATAAACTGCCTTTATAAAATAGACATTCAGTTACAATTAAAATGGTCGATCGTTCGAGGGTTGAACTTTGATCTGGGGTCGTTTTCCACCACCCACGCAACGTTGTGTGAACCCCGAACAAAGTTGTTCTTATCACGATGCCAGAACTATCCACTCACAATACACATACACACAACGTAATTGCGAATAGTGTGGCAGAGTAGTAAGAAAACTCACAGAATGGGACTCGATTCCGTTTTATAATTGCGCCGTTTTCGCTTAATTACGAACGTTATACAACACAACGTTCTCTCTCGCCTTACGTATTACGTATCTATCGAACAGCTTTCGAGGATCTTGACAAGGCTCCGTGGTTCGTTTGTCGCTCTCCTGATAATGAGCTCAGTCACGTGACTTTTGTGAATATGAACGCAGCCGAAGAGCACTTCCGGCGTGACGTCACGCGACTTTAAAACACAGGAAATTAAAACGCTTCCGGATCTTTGGAAAGTGGAAAATTCGTGCACATGCACCCATCGAAGGCCGCATTTTCCGGGAAATGGGTAAAGAGCGCGTGCGGTGTTAAGAGCCGACATGTGCCATAAACATTTAAATAGTTTTTGTTTATGTGATTATACCAATTAAAGTTTATAAGAGCTTTAAGAAGACTTTGTTATTCTATTTCTAACGCAAATTAAGTCTCACATTCATTAAAAGACATAACAAATATATACCTTATGACCTTTTTAGATTCTCAAGATTGAGAAATCTCTTCTGTAACATATTTGTGAATATCGAGAATTAGAAAATTTGCTTTAATATTCTTGAAAAATCTCGAGAAAGTTGAGAAGATTAATCTTTTGCAATATTTCAAACTAAATATTGACAAAAAAAAAATAAACTAATTTATTTTTTATAAATGGTTCACAAATAATACAGATGAAAAATAATATTAAAAAAATGATATCATGAATCACAAATGATAAACAAATTTTATGAATAATATATTCTTGAAGAATATGGCTTTTAAAAAACAACAGCAATCTATTGATTTATATCATAATCTTGTTTTTTTTAATATGAACTTTCTAGAGTTTTCTCATTTTGTGTTGCTGTTGGTTTTATTGCATTTAATGCTGTTTTTTAAAAGCTTTAGATAGTCTGTGAATTTTCAAGTTGCTCCGTAGACGTTTATCTTCATTGTCAGAACTTGAAAATTTTCATCAGCTATTTGGTTCATCTTTGGATTAACGCTTTGAAGGATAGTGTTTATTTTTTATTCTAAGGTTAAATTTACTTCATGCTGTATGTCCATTTCCATAGAAATATTTTTACAAGCTCAATGTTCAAATGACGAAACAGACGCTTCAGTGTGGTTTCGATTATTTTATTATTTTTTTTCGATAAGTTCATCAGTGACAATAGATGGCTTTTTACTTATTTATTTATTATAATGTACTTTTTTTTTATTTAGATTCACAGTAGCATTTTACTATATTTTACCTGTTAAAATTGCTAACTAATCGAATCCTGCATTTTGGTAGGTTTTTGCGATTAAATAATATCCGCCACGTCACGCGAATCCTAGCGAAAACCGATTAAAAGGTATTGCATACATTTATATTAATATTATTGTATCTTTACTTTTCGAAAATCTTTTGGGCAACAAACAATTTTAAAATATTAAATAATAAAGATTTAGTTATGCACATATTAACAAATTTTAATTAATATTGGATTGCAACTGTGAGTTCCCTGATGAAAACGGATGGTTACTATTTTAAAAATTATTTAAAAAGCTAGATATCAATGTAACTTATATAATATATTTTTTTTCAATGGCACAATTAAATAGGTGATACTAAAAAAATGATTCGTACTTTATCGATTTATATCCCAATTGCACTGTGATTTATTGCTGATCGAAAGCGAAGTGGTAGTTTTGCACAAAAGTTCTGATAGAAGTGCTTCAGTACGTCTTATAAACCCTTTAAAATAGAATAAAGTCTAATGTTTCTTTAAGTTCTCAATCGGTTTATCAATATTGATGATTTGGGGACAGACTCAACTAAATGCTTGGTCCCATAATTGAACAGAAAATGTAAAAAGTAGCTGATTTTTTGCGTTTTCTAAGTGTCGTCCAAGTCAATTCGTCGTAGCTCTGCTTGGAGCGAGTGCAATTGAACTCTCATTCATTGCAAGTCGAAAGCAAAGTGGTAGTTCTTGACAATTCTTCGTTGGAGTACTTTAGTTTACCTTATAAAAAATAAGGAAAAGTGCTACTTTATTTTCAGTTAGAAGGTTTTGGTTTGAACAGAAATTTCGCAACTGTCATCATAATAATGTTTTTTTTTGTGTGTATTATATTTGTTCAGTATTGAAATATTGTTTTCAATATTGAATAAATTTAATTATAGTGAAATAATTTATTAAGCAATAAGTTATTGGTGCAAATTATTTTTTATCAATGTGAATATGATCTAAACTAAAGTGTTTATAATTATTATCTTTTCGAGAACGTAATTTTATTAATGTGTTTATTCGCCTTTATTTAATGAAACATTAAATTTTTAAAAACTTGATCATTCTCAATCAATAAAATTAGTATAATCTTGATCATCCTAATAATGACAGGAATTTTATACTGTTCTGTTAAAAATGAAACTGATCAAATATTTTTTTAAATACCAACAGCCTAATATAAATACTCATTCATTTTATATACTGACCATTTATAATTTATATTGACCGTTTTTATACCGATCTTTTGATATAAATACTGAGGAACTGTGGAATGGATACTGTTTAATAAAAATAGTCTTTTCTGATACGCAATATAGTTTGTCTACGTTGACAAGAAAAAATAAACACATAAATTAATTAATTTATTTAGACTCTATAAAGAGTATTTTGCGACTGATTTCGTGGTTTTAATTATGTGGGATCCAAACACATTTAGACCAGTGGTTAACTAATACTTAAAGAACCTATATAGGCTTAAATTACATTCTGATACTTTTAAATTTATACGTGTCTTGTAGATTAAAATTTATGTTTATTTTATAATTAGATTTTTCTTATCTCACGGATGAATATTGTAATAGGCAAAAAAAAATTTAGCTTAATCGTGAGTAGTGACATATATTAATTGTAGGCTGTAATAATAGTTAATAATTATTAAAATATATGTCACTAATTTACTGACTGATTTAAGTCTGGTGTCTCATTACTTCTAAGTGTTGATTGTGTTTACTTCGTTAGATTAAGAATAAATAAATAAATAAAATATACATTGAATTTTATATTAAATATTTAACAATTAATCAAGAGATTTTTAATCGATAAAAATATTAAAAATAAAACTACATATATGCAGATTAAATATTTAATTTGCATACCCAAATTTACATTAAATGTGTTATTAAAATAAAATGCATAGAAAATTTTATTGAAGAAATTTTAATAAAAATAATTTGTAAGTTAATAAATCTTTAAACAATGATTTATTAACTTACAAATTTAGAGTTGTATTGTTAATAATACTTAATAAGAAAATACCTTTGCAGTATTATTTTACAAAGCTGGTGGATTTTTTATAACCATTTTTATTTATATTAAATTTAGACAATCGAGACCTAATTGCTTACCTCAATACATAGTAATAATAAAAAAATAATAAGTCTATTTTAATTATAAATAAAGTTATATTTAAGATTTTTTACATATATCACATTGTTAACTACGTATACAAATAGTTATTTACATGTTTCTGTATTAGTTACTCTGTTTTAACTAATTTTTAAACATAAACGTTAAACAAGTATTCGCACAGATTTTTATGACTTTGCATTTTTGGACTTTCCACCAGCAGCTGCAATATCTCATGACAACAAAGACAATTACGCCCACAAAAAATGGATAGAGCAATCTTCTAATTCGAGAAATTCTCTCATATCATGAAAAAAGTCGCCCAGGGCGCTGCAGCGTCGATTCCCACGAAGCGCTCGATAAAAACCAGCAATTCCCCAAAGCCAAATTGCAGGTAACAAAAAGGACACAAATGAATATATGTATATATGCGCAAGAGGTGGTAAGAACTAAGAGAAACATCCACCTGTCTGTCGCATACCATTTTAAGTGGACAATTTCAGATGTGGCGTAGTGCCCCTACGGCTCTTTGGGCAAAACTATGCACAACAATTTATGCATATGAGCTATGCGAAATTCTTTACAAGACAAAAGCAGAAGTTGAGTAACAACACAACCCCTCACAGACATAAAAACATGCTCATGTGGTAGCAATTTGATCTAATTTGATATGTAAATTTATAATAAGGATCACTAGAACATATTTTTAAGTTCACTCTGTCCAGGAATTAGGATAATTATATGAAGCTGCTTTCTTTATTATACATTGAAATAATTTAGAACTGCGTAATAACCACCAGATATGTAACAAAATACAACTTAAGTATTGATTTCTAAAATGTAATTTTTAAATTGTTAATTTTAGTCTCTTTCTAGTAATTTGTTCATATGTAATCTATGCAAGAGTTAAAAAATATATCGTCTTAAGAATTACGACAGTCGTCACATGCTATTTATGATGGTATACTTAACCCCTTCACGTTCGAGTCATAAATCAGTTCGACCCCCTTCCCCCATAGGTCCAGAAGAATATCCTTCTTTGCCGGTAATCACCATAAATATTTTACATATCGTGCGCCCCCATATACACGTTCGATACGGTGGACAAACGGGAGATTCGATTGAAGGTCCCTTTATGGTGAACGTTATGGGTCCCGCGGGACCTCGAGACCGGTCAGATGGCCGACGAAATGTAGACGTAAAATATTTGAGAAAGGCTAGCATAAAAATGAGAATGTAGCAAATACAATCAATACAGTAGCCACTGGAGGAATATAATATATATTTTCTGGTATAAATATATCAAGAATCATAGCTTAAACTAAAAATCATTCAATATTTCCATATATTTTTTTATACATAAACTGATCTATAAATAATGATTTTTATTATTTTATATTTCCTTGAATTTGTGCTATAAAAAGTTATATACTTTACTCACTATTTATAAAAATATTTGAAAATTAAATTGCTGTGTATAATTTAATAAACATATGTTAAAAATAAATAAATCTTTTTAACTTTATAAAGTTTCGGATTTTGTGGTCCTAGGAAAGTAACTTTGTTATTAAAAACAGTTTGTTATATTACCATTTATAAAGAGAAATGTAGATAGAATTGAAATAGCTTATCTTTGAAGTCAGAGAGTCTTCGCTGGCGTGGCAAGTTGTATTATTGTCGGTTGTGATTTAGTGTAGCAGCTGGGATCTGTCGTGAAATGTGACTTTTTTTATAATAATATGTAGTTTTAGATTAGGATGTATGCGCATAAATTGTATCGATTTTTAAACCCCCCCCCCCTCCGAAATATGTTTACGTTTTAAGAAATAAATCTAGATGGCCACTCCTGTGATCAGTAAGCAAAGGGTAAAGGAAAAATAGTATGCGCAGAATACAAAGCATTGTTTAGCTCGTATCTTTTCCAAACAAAGAGTAGTTTTTAGCGGTGCTTATGAGTGATTAACGTCTCGAAATGGATGTACTAGGTCAGTGGTCGGCAAACTTATTGGCCGAAGAGCCAAATATGTACATTACAACGATTCAAAATAGTTCTGAGAGCCAAATCTGTTTTTTAATTTAGTAAACCTTTATTATAATTTTAAACCTTCATTAAATTACAGGTACACTGAATAAAACTTGATTTCACACTTAATAAAGATTTATTAGTTGATAAACAATAATATGAAAGTAAGGTATCCATAAATTTAAATCATGACAATGACTGACAAACACTTAATGCAAACAATGTCCTTGCATCTCCTTGGAAAGTTTCAGTAAGTCAGGTTTATATGTTGTTGTTTTTGATTTTAGGCATGATTCCAGGTTCTCATCAATAAGACAACTTTTCAGTTTACTCTTGATAAAGTTCATGCTTGAAAAGGTTTGTTCGCATTAATATGTAGAACCAAAAAGGGAAAGAACAGCAAACGCAAGCTTTTTCAGCGGATCTTAAGAGTCAGGAATACTATTCCAAACGTTGAAAATGATCATGACTTCATTCTCCAGGTCTTTCAAAGCAGACCACTTGTGTTGTGAACTAAGATCACATTCGTTCTTCTCCGATATTTCCAAATCAATACAAAGACGTTCAAATTTGGAGCTCCATATTTTCTTGTTTTTTAAATCCTGCAATTATATTTCAAAGTTACTAATGTCAATGCCAAAAGGAGAAAATTTCAACTCAGTTTATTGTAGCATTAAGAAGATTTTTGACGAATGCTAAGGTCGCTTTGAAACCTGCTGAGAAATGCTTTCCTCATATTTAAAATTGTTGTTTTGAAATGGTGTTTGTCAATAGAGGAATTATTTTCTTGGCGATGCTTCAGCAGGCTCGGAAAGTGAAACAATGTTTCCCTTTCAAAATCTTGAGCAAAAGCGTTTTAAAACGTTCCCTCTTGATAACCATCGAACCTTGTTATGAAGCAGAAAATCAGCGTACTCACTCTTCATTTCAACTAAAAATTCTCTGAATTGACGATGATTAAGAGCTTTAGCTACAATGGAGTTGATGATCGTGATCACTAATCCCATAACTTTACTAATTTCTTCCGGAAATATCTGCGCACAAAGCGCTTCTTGGTGAATAATGCAATGATAAACCAATATCTCGTAATTATTTTTTTCTTTCAAAATGGCAACAAACCCTTTTCTGACGCCAGTCATACTTTTGGCCACGTCTGTAACCGCCAAGTACGCAGATTGACAGCTGTCATACTACTACGCTGCGCTGCGCCCCTATCGGACGAAACAGATACTACGTCAACGCTCACGTACACATTCAACGTTGCATGGAAAGGACACTCGACCAGAATTAGCGCCCGGGCCCGTGGATATTTGTGCCAGAGCCGCACTCAAGGAGCCAAAGAGCCGCATGCGGCTCCGGAGCCGCACTTTGCCGACCCCTGTACTAGGTGGTCCATGTAATTTAACGCAAATTTTTGGTCAAAAGATCTCTCTTCGATTGTTGTGTGAATATATTTTGTGTGTTCAACTTTGAAATGGCCGTTAGTGATTTAGTTGCCTTTTAGCTACAACAAATTATGTAAGCGATTCAAATCCTCAAAGAGGTATAATTAAATTTTAACGGAAAAATTGTTCGCTTATGTAAGATCTTTTGTAACATTATTATTCAAAAGACACTCGCATGAAGTTTGATAATAGTATTATATTATTTAAAAATATTAGTATATTAATTCTGCATATTCATAGTGCAATAATAAAATAACAGTTTGCATCTAAGCTCTTTCTTTTGACGAAATCTTAGCTGTAAAATAAAGGGCATTGATATTCGCGCATATAAAATATTGCATTGAAAATTGCCACATAAGGTCAGTTTATACATAATAAAGTAAATATAATAATATGCACCTTACTCAGGCTGAATATTATTTTTATTAAATATAAGACATAATAAGATAAATTTAAGCGAAATAGGTAGCATTCTTATTGGTGGGGGAGTTATTATAATTTTTTTGTATGTATTCTTTTTTTATGAACATAGTAAAGCATTTTAGCATTCATCCTCTTATGTTACAATAGTCTAACTTTAAATAAATAAATAATTTCTATACCTTTGGAAATTAATTTATGCTATCTGATTTTGCAATAAACTTATACTTATTTAGTTAATAGACAATAAACAGAGCTCCATATAAAAATAGCTTATTTAATTTAACTTATAATAAAAAAATTGTTTGAGTCAAAAATACAATAGTGTTCTCAAAATATTTCTTATATTTGTAAGGAATATTCTATTTTTTAAATATTATAATTAATGTCATAATTACTTTCTACAACGCATTATACATGTATAAAAATAGTAGTATTTGCAAGACGCCTCATTAAAAAATGCTTTAATATTATTACTAACCTTAACTAACAGATTTTAGCTCTTACTACTTTTACCGGTATCCATTAATAAATTGTACTACCTTTATTTTGCCGCGTCACTAAAATATATAATGACTGCTATAAAAATTTCCATAAAAACGTCATAATTTCATTCAGCTATTTCTAATTAATTTTCGCATGGACTACCGCGACGTGTATCTAACTGCACTTCAAGATGTCTAAAGATCGAAGATGATTTATGAAGAAATTTTTAGAAAGACGACCGGTAACGACCGTCACGACCGTTTCGTCAAAGTGGAAAGCATTAAAGACATTTTAATAACGCGGTGATGTTCTACCGCGGCTTTTTATTGACGGGTTGTCCGATTTGTAGAAGGTCTAGCTAAGTCTTCTTGGCCTTCCAAAGCCGACGACCAAGAGCCGATACCAATCAGCGAAATGACTTGGCATATATACAAAAAGCGTCATCGTGTTCAATACACATTCTACACGACGACATTGAGATGATTGTTGTGCCTATTCAGAGACGCTGTCGACAAGAAGAGTGAGGAGAAAAAATGGAGAACAAAAACGGAGCAATCTCATGACAGTGTGCTCGATTGTCTAGTGTGTTTTAATCGCTGCTGCCTATGAAATGGCGGATTTTTAGCAAAAGAATAAAACGTTTGACAAGACTATAATCTCAAAACATCAAAGGCTCTAAAGAGTAATAAATAATAACTCTAAAAGACTGAGCGGTTATTTGACGTGATTGTAAACAAGATACATTTTTCAAAGTGGTAACGCATTGGGCTTACGCCTGTTTGGTTACAACGGAAGATTTAATATAAGTAGATAAAAAAATTATATGTAAAAATATAAAATAATCACAAAATTAAGCATGGAAACTGCACAAGTTCGTAGAAATATTGTAGAGTATTAAGTAATAGATGACAAAAAACTATATTTACTTTAAAATATTAAGTTTGGTTATATTTTTAACGTATATCATACAAGGGTTGTGAAGGTTTTTTATTATGTGTTTGAACTCAAGAAAATTAAGTGGCGCAAACTCCTGCTTGCGGACACTCTCAGGATGATGAGTAACTATTTAAGAAGAGATTCACTCCGTGGACGTAATTTGAAAGCTGCAGTCTCACGAAGCAGGTTTTAAATGGAGGCGACCGGCCAAGGCCAAAAATTTCAATCACGTTTTAATTCTAAAAATTATTTAATTGGTTTGGAAGAATAAGTGGTATTGAGAAACATTGTAAAACAGTTCAATATTTAGTTATAATAAAAATCAATTATTTTTTTGCAAACAAGAGTACTATATTAAATATTAAAAATCTATATATACAGATATCTTTATATTTTTTGGGTGCAAATAAGTTTTATTATAAATAAACCCTAAACTAACATATGTATTTTGTTTTAAAAATGACTTTGAATTAGCAAACATATTACAAAATTTATATCACAAACATCCAATAACATTTTTATTGTATGAATAAAAGATAAAATTACCAAAACATGAATTTAATGCAAATCTATAAAATTATAATAATAAAATAATAAAACATATTTATTTTATTAAATATTATTATGCACAAATATTCACAAATAACACATACAACAGAAATGATTCTATGTTAAACTATTTTTTTATTTCCAATGTAGAAAGCAAACTGGTATATTTCCTAGTACATCATAAAGCTTTTACTATAAACTGCGTACCACCTGTAATAATAAGATGTAGTCATTTGTAAAAAAGTTAAAAATAGACATTCGCAAATACTTTTCGATTCGCCTACCATTGACATTGTCTCTCAAACGTACCACTTACACACAATATAACGCTTTTATAAATTGTGGCCGTCCGTGACCGATCGACGTTCGTGACATGCCATCATTTTATATCTAGAAAAAAATATTATATTCTCATAATTGACACATCACACAGTAATACGGGGTCATCGATTCACGGGTCGCCGCATTGTACGACAAGAAGTCCTTGTGACTAGGAAAAGTCATTGTGGTCATATCGTTCTATATTGATAATCAAAGACGCGAGATTCGACGTCACTCAATCTGACGACAAAAATAACAACGGACTTACCTGGAAGCGGATGACAATGGACTCTTGTCAGCCACAAGAGATCACTTGATTTGGATACAGTCGAACCGTGTTATATTGAGGACAAGGTATTTTAAATAATTCTGGATCATATTTTAGTTCAAATTAGATTTGATAATTCTCTAATATTTATATACATACATTTAAATAAATATGTATTTACTTACTTATGTTTCATTGACATTGAATAGGCGTTTGACAAAGTCCGAAATGAGAGAATGATGTTTTTTTTATATTTAAATTATTATTAATCTATACTGGCGACAATTATCAGATGTGATCGAAATACAGTGTTATATACCCTATGATTATGTATTCAAAAATATTTTTGACGTTGCACTGCTAAAACAGACAAAAAGAAAAAAATAAGCACTCGCTAATAATACAGTGCTTAAAGCAGATAAGTTAAATAGCAGGAGCATAAAATTAAACGCGACAACGTATACAAGGAATAAGAAGAAAAAAGAAAGATGCAAATAAACGACAGTGGCTAAGAAAGGACACATCTTTCTTATTTAGAATATTAGTGCCAATGCCAAGGTATTAAGAAGTAAGAATATATATAAACTATCAATAAGTATACCTACTATGTATATATATATATTTAATTAATATGCCTTTTTTTTTTTAACTTTTTACACTTGGATACATATGAAGTAAATCGTTCAATATATATCCATTAACATTGCACAAAACGCTTGTGATTTCTACTAGTCATTCTCCCTTTGACCGCGGCGGTAGATTTATCACACAATAAAGAAGGTGACAATCACACATTTTAATGATACTGAAATCACACTTGATCCTGACGCTAAGTAAACATAATGGATTCTACGGCGAATAAGGTGCAGTCATTATATGCATAGTATAATAGTAAATCTTTATCTGAACGCTTTTTAATTATTATAAATTTTTTTAAATTTATTTTGATTATTATTTATTTTATTTTTTGTGATAAATAATATGAACTGATTTTTTATTAAATTTGTTGTCTTTTTATTTTAATTTATTATTTAATTGTTATGACCTAAAATTATCACCTTATTATAGTTAGAATAATTTATTATTCATTTCAATGATAGGTCCTTATCATTTTTTTACTTACTATTTTTATCCTAAAAAGAACTATTTCACGTTTACGTTTCTTAAAACCTATCTTATAAGCAATACACATTGAAAGAACTAAAGATTTTTTCTTCTGCATATAACAGAACTCTAGTCGTTCCATTGACTTGAAGAATTGTGAATTGTGAAGAACTGAATTATTTTTGTGCATATCATAGTTAAGAAATTGCAATTTAAACCTAATTGCTTAATTATAAAAACATTATATTTTCTCTACAAAACACAACAAAAACTCAAAAGTTTCTTATCAGCAATAGTTTCAATAGTCTAAATAGTTTTTTCCAGGGCGCTAAATATAATATAATATTATGAACATCAAGGAATTAATCAGACGCAATTTTTTTTATTAAAAATACGATTCTATTATTTTAAATCTTTACTATCTTTGATATAGCTATTATTGCAATTTTTTATATAAATACATTAAAATTAAAATAAATAATTAAAAAATTACAATACCTTTTATTTATTAAAATTTTTATTTATAGGTATTATATTATTAGACTTTTTATAAATATTTTCTTTACTGACCTGAAGATACCAATTAAATAAATTTATGTCTCTAAACTTTAGAATCTAACGCTAAACCAAGATGTGTTTAGATATTTTATGTTCTTTCGCCATAACGATATTTCCCTTTTCTTCGAGCTCACATCTAATAAAACCTGTAATAATATTTAATTATGAATAATCACTAAATGCTGTAAAATTTCTTAAACAGTAATATGTATAAATATTTACTTATTCTAAATAATTCACTATTTCTTTAGATTTGATTAAAATGTAACTTTTCCAATCATCAAATGTCTTTTTTATATGTTCTAGGCTAGAATAGTTTTTTTAAGTCATTCCATCTCTCCTATTTTTTAAAAATATTATATCATTGACGTATTCGTTCATTATTCTGTATTTAGATCTAATCACTAATGTATTTTTTACAATTATATATTAATTAAAATTATAAAATAATTACTTGTACCACTATTAATTTATATTTAAGTATAATACCTGACGATTTTTAACTGCACCTCATCGCAAGATACGTGTAAAAAGCCTTTGTATTAAGAGACGTCAATCGTCGGTACAAGTTAAAGGCAGGCCGCCCTCGCTAGTATGACATTAAATTTTGCTTTTGGGCATGTCATCGTTTTTTTTTGTCATAAATGACTTACGGGTTTTCTGTGTTTTTAATTGCCTTCTTTAAGATAGACATCGCCAATACGAGGGGATGACTTTTTATTATTAATTTCTATCTTCGACGACATCCATATTATCTATTATATTATATTACAAAAAAATATAACAACTCTTAATATATCGCAATACTTTTTAAAAGTTCTTAATGCGTACTTTGTATGAATGTATCTAACACGGTTTACAAAATTTCTTGAATCGACTTTAATGACACGATGACGAGCCAAAACTGGTTGCGTATAAATCATCACGACCCTTTCAGCGATGTGAATGAAAAGGAAAAATTTGAGTTTATCACCAATCGCTAATAGAATACGGGGCCTAATGATACGTGCGCTGACACCTGTATGACGGACGTGTATATGCCTCTTTACAATCGAAATGTAAATTCGAATAAAAGCTACCGCTGCCGCCCGGCGGCAAAAGCTCACCGAGAAGCTTTCCGACAAAGCTACAACCGGCTACTGGACTCAACCTTCATGACTTAGTATTTATTAAAATATTTGCTTCTTCTATTCCTTATTTGGGTGCCTCTCTTTATGACGATTATATCGATAATCTTAGAGTGAAATGGTTAACTATGGTTTAGTGTGGAAATAGTACCGAGCAAAAAAATGTCATTGAAAGCATTTTTGCAATTTACAAAATATAAGACTTGTCAATGAACTCGTAGATTGATAAATAAATATAGAGAATTTGCAATTGCAATGATCTAAATGTGTATATAGTACTTGACTAATATCTGAAAGAACTGGGTTCAAATTTCATATACATAAATCTTTGTGTTTTTAAGTTTCATCTTATCTGGTAAAATATAAAAATTATTTATTAGATTGTCTAAAATTTCGTAGTCTCACGGAGGATTATCGTGATGATAATTAAAATCAAGCTGGGTCATACATATTAGTTAAAAAATCTCTAATATTAGGCTACTTCATCTCATATAAATTTTCATATGTATGTATAAAAAACAAAGGTTAACTAGACAGTTTATTGTATTTTTTAAATTTAATGTTACAGTTGTTATATATACAGGTCTTATGGATATGGGTAAGTCAGGTCTTATGGAGAGTCAGGTTGAGACTTAAATTCAGGCCTTTGAGTTAATACTATATATTGATTATATACGTTTAAATACATATTTTGAGAGATTTATGGTGTAGAAAAGTTACTATTAAAAAGTTTCACAATTTAAGAAAATATATGTAGAGCATTAAAAAATAATTATAATAAAGCGATCTTTGTTGCTAATCGTCTGCCTAATCTAGTTAGATAAAATGTTTTTTTTTTGGAAAGCGAAGGCAATTTAAACATTTTTTGATACACATGTTTTTGAATGGACCTTTATTGAAAGCTCTAATAAATTTATAAAATGAGAAGCTGACTATTAAAAATAAAATAAAGCTTTATAGGAATTAATACATTGCAAAATGATTTAAAATAACAAATATTGAGAGCAGTTAGAGACTGGAGCACCAAATATATTCGTTGTTCTAATATTTATCTTACTATTAGTTAAGTACTCGTTTAAATTTGTAGAAGAATATCTCACATTTCTTTTATTTCTAGGCGAATCTCTATTTTTAAAATGCGCTGTGCTGTACTAATATTGCAAAATATATGTTCTTTTTCTTGTTATTACATAATTTTATAAACCTAATATGTATGATCTAGCTCGATTTTAAAATAATCATCACGATATTCATACAAAAGATTAGAAAAATCTAGGTAAACTTAATCTGTGATAATCGATCTTAATTATAATAATATAATAATCACTAATTTCGACCTCCCAAACACAATTAAAAAACATTATGGTTCACATGAGATTAGAGTCCATATCATTTTCGTTAATAGTCAGCTACTTATACCACTCGTTTATCATACTGGCTTGATGTTCTACGTTTTATTATTGACGAAATTTAAAAAATGACCCATATTTGCAACTGTGGACTTTTTCAATAGCTTGTATTGAATTTTCTATTTTTTTAAATCAGTAAAAATAAGTCTTAAGTAATATATTATGGTAATACCTACAAAAGTTAAAGACCAATCATATATAGTTGCCTATTTTTTAAGAATTATTATTTAATTAACAAATATTTGTCCAATTAATATCAAAATATTTGTTATATTTGTAATAAATGCTTAAAAACAATATTTTATAAATAAATATTATATAAACCTTTTGAGTAGCTTACACCTGGGAGTGAGTTGAGTTTACGTATATTTGCATAATTATTTCTGTTGTTATTTAATATTGCATTTATAATAAATAATAATGAAAAAATCAGTAATTTTCTTAATTTTATTGCTTTGATTTATTTTACTACTCCTTTGTATTAGTATGTTTTAATAATTCATTTAAACACTTTTCTATTATTAAAATTTTAAATTTATTTAACATATTTATTATTCGGCTTTTGTGGATTTTTTATATCAATACAGAGGCTTGAAATATTTTTTTATTTAATTATTAAAAAATATTTTTGGTATGTATTATTTATTGAAATTATTTTGTATAAAAATTAATTACAAAAATTGAAATTAATACATTTATATAACAATTATATTATACGTAAATACATAACTATCTGGGGTACCTCAAAACAGTAAAAGTAAGATGATACTCATTAAAGGGTTAAACTTTTAAATCATTGATTACTAATGCAGGTATTTAGCTTTTTTTACGATGTACCGGTGCAGAATCAATTGTTGTGATAGTAAATCTTACATTTTTATTTTTACTGCAAAATTAATTCGTTTATCTTAACGTTATTAACAACAGTTATTAACACAAATAAAAATTAAAAAAATCTTTTTTTGTAATTGCCGAAATTTCATAAATTACTCACATTTCTTAGTTATATTATGCAGCTTTTGTATTTAATTTTCTATCTTTTTTAAATTAATACAAATTGGTGTAACATTTTTTACGCATATAAAGACTATTTTATGGCAGTAGCATCTTTAAAATTTAAAAATTAATTCCTCTATTATTTTATAAGTTAAGATAAATACTTTTAATGTATGTAGAATTTAAAATAAAACATATATTTATAATTAAAACTATATTTTTCGATTCTTCTTAACTATTTGATATTTAAATAGTAGAAAATAATATGTATTAAAAAACTATAAACACAGCTTAACTTTTTGTGTTTGTCACATATGTGTAGCTTGTTTTATATATATAAAAACTATTTTGTAAATTTACAGCTTTTCACATAAGTTTTTAGACTGAAAACATCCGGCATATACAGATATACATATGTTCGAAATAGTACACATCGTTACTCCGGTTTATTTTTTTAACGCATTTATAGAATTTTTTTTATAAATATGTTCAAAAAATAAACTGTAGTAATAATATGTATATCAAACGTATATTCATATTGTGTGCTTTAAAGCTAATAATAGGGGCGTAAAGCTAAACTTGCCATCTCTTTCTAAATTATGATTAAAGATGAAATGGTTAGCTCTCGAACTGACTGTGTTAACGCAAATATAATATATACAATTAGGCTTTAAAAGGTTAAGATCAAATTTTGCTATTTCGTAACATGTATTACGCGCTGGAACTAAGTTATGCTTCAAAACATTGCTAGTAAATGCAGTTGAGGCATAGGTTTATTTACATATGTTTTAATTTTTCGCATTTAATTAATATCGATCGAAATAACTTAAGATTTGCGGTAAAAATAGTTTTCGCAATGATCATATGTAAAGCTCTATTTTATTTCTGAAGGTAGATTTTGGATCATCTTGCTTTTTATATGTGATACTTTCAAGTGATAATTTTTTTCTATCCCCAACAGATAACAATCATTATGTATAGAATGTACTGATATAAAATAAAAAATCAACAAGGATCCTATCAAAGCATTTGTTTTGATTTTCCATTAGCGTCCTTTCAAAACAAGAAGCTTAATGAACTTCTTCCGGCTTATTTTGTGTCTGAATGTTTTTTTAAATTCCTCAAGCATTAAGTGCAACCTAATTAGAGGCACTTGAAGTGTCCATATGTTTTTTCTTTTTTTGCTCACCAATTAAGAATCCATAATCGTAAGACTCGTTCACGATTTCCGCATGCAATTATAGCAATCTAGACGTGTCATATTGCACGCGGTCCTCTGTATACCACAGTCTTTCAAGCGTAACTGTACAGATGAAAATGACAGGGTATACGATATATGATAACGGGATGCTTTTTAGAATGATTTTATTTGAGAAATTATTACAATACTTCACTATAATAGATCGATTCGGTCACGTAACATTATATTTCATTCGCCGAACAATTAAGAGCAATGAGCATGACAAAAATTTCTAGACCACCTAATGATCGATTCGTCGCATTCCTCACATGACACTAATGGCACTCGGAAGTCATGAAATGTATTTTTCACTCGTTTAACACGAGTTACGGTTGCCAGATCGAAAAACTTCTTAATCATCGCCTTTTTTGCGACCGGCTAACTGTAATAACAAAGAGCGCGGTCTCGCTCGAAAGTAACCGTTTTAAAAAATTAGATCTATGGGATGGGACTCGCGCGTGAATTATGGTCACCATACATCACGGCGGTTCTTACGTTTTTCTAATTGCCGAAAAATCTTGAAGAAAAATCGCCGCCGTTTAACGTTTTTAATGGTTCGAGATGCAGCGAGCGTTAAAAAGTTGCTAAGATGAATGAAGGAAGCAAACGATCTAGGTTAACTTGATAATAAAATAGTAATGGTTAAAGTTATTTTACATACCTATTATTAATGCATTTTATTAAATATATATATATATATATATATATATATATATATATATATATATATATATATATATATATATATATATATATATATATATATATATATATATATATATATATATATATATATATATATATATATATAAAAGCATAATTGTTATTTAATTGGTACATTCACAGATGATATAAAACATTTATATTTAAAAAGAGTTGTAGGTTTTTCACAACTCCTCTAGAATCTGTTATATCTGTATTTATATATTACAATAAACTAGTAGCAAAAAATTTAATTCAACTTAACCAAGTTGGATTTTGGAACTACAAAAAAACTTATTGAGCTCTCCTATATGTCATATATAATCGCAATCAGAAAAAAATTTCACGCAATCAGTAGTGCACTGATTAATTCTTATGTAGCTTATTTTTCATATTTTGATTAATTGAATAATTAAAATTAATCATAAATTTAACCATATTCGATGCTAAAAATAATATTATTATTTATTTTATTAATTTATTTAGCTTAATAGCTAATCTTTACATCTAACAAATTTAGTAAACATATATACAAATATATAAAAAATACATAACAGAAAGAAAAAATAAAAATATACAATAATAAAGTCTTAATATTATAATTTATTTCTATATGTACGAAGGTGTTTTTTTATTCCATTTATGAAACCCGTTATATTTTTGCTGTTTCGGATTTCTCTTGGAAGACTATTATATAAATCAAAACCTCCGTACATAATTCCCCTAGCCGTACTCGTTTTCTTATACTTAATTATCTTTAAATTTTCTCTATTTCTAGTATTATATTTATGTACATCTTTATTTCTTATTAAATACTTATTAAAATATTCTGGTAGCATATTATTTTCTAATTTGTATATAAATACTAAAACATTCATACTCAATATTTCTTGAACATTCAACCATTCTAATCTATCAATCATACTTTTACAATTAGTTAATCTATTTTTATTTAAGATTACTCTCATTGCCCTATTTTGTAATTTTTGCAACATTTGTTTGTCTAATTTATTTAACATATTTAATAGTGTTGCACAATAATTAAAATGGGGCAATATTATACTATTGTAAATTATTTTTTTTGTATTTATACTTAATATATTTCTTAATCAAGATAATAAACCTATTTTTCTACTAATTTTTTTTAATATGTAATTACAATGTTCTTTAAAATTTAATTTTGTATCAACAATTACTCCTAAATATTTTATATTATCCACTATTTCTACACTAGAGTTATTTATTACTATTTGGTACTATTATCTAACACATTTTTATAATTAATAAACATACATTTAGTTTTATTCTCATTTAATTTAAGTACATTATTCTTTAACCATATTTCTAATATACTTAATTCATTATTTAAATTATTTACAATTTCTTTAATGTTATCACCTATGCAATACATTAATGTGTCATCCGCAAATAGATAAATTTTACATTTTTTCACGTTATTAACTATATCATTAATATACAAAACAAATAACAATGGTCCCAATTTAGACCCTTGTGGTATTCCATAAGACACTAATTTCTCTTCAGAATATACATTATTTATTTTAACTTTTTGTTTTCTTTTATATAAGTAATTATTAAACCATCTTAAAACTATATCACTTATACCTATACTCTCCAATTTCTTTAACATTATTTTTCTGTCTATTGTTTCGAAGGCTCTCTTGAAATCCAAGAAAACTGCTCCAATGATTTTGTTTGTATCCTTAGCCAACAGCCAATCATTTATCACTACTTGTAATGCAGTTTCAGTGGAATGCTTTTCTCTGAATCCCGATTGTTGTTCACATATTATGTTTTGAGAAGTAATAAATTCCTTTAATTGTTTGATTACTACTTCTTCTATTATTTTTTCTATACACGGTAGCATGTTGATTGGTCTCATTTCTTCAACTTTTTTACTATTTTTTATTTTAGGTATAGGTACAATAGTAGCAATCTTTAAATTTTCAGGCATTTCTCCTAAGGAGAGTGCTTTATTTATTAAATAATTTAATTTAGTTCCTATTATTTCCCATGTTTCTTTAATTATATTTATATCTAGTTCATCAGTACTAGTTCCTTTTTTAAATTTACATATTATGTTATGAATTTCATCTAATGATACTGATTTAAATTTACTAAATTTTACAATTATTGCTTTATTATTATATTGTACTAAATTACTAATCCTTGGTATTGAATTCACAATTTCTTCTATGCTCTCAATGTAATATGTATTCATTACAATACAATTCACATATATTTTAATTGAAAAATTCAAAATTAAAAAAAAAATTTAAGCAATCTAATTTTAAATTTAACTAAATGTTATACATCGATTAGTGATTACATTTTTTTATTAACGTTATGCGATTCATCAGTGTCCAACTAGGTCCAGTATAATTTGCGACACATCATTTGCGAAATTTCTCTATGCTCTTCGTGTCACGTTTCGCAACGTTAGGCTTAACTGTCTTTCCGTCTATCACCAGGAAGCGAATGTCCACTATACGGTTATACAACAAGGTGTTTCACGAAGACATTATTACATACACAGACATTCACGTATCATGTCTCAGTACCAGCGTGCGGTCATCGTACCATCCGAGAAGACCAAATATTACCATATACGGTGTCAGTCATTTCGGATTCGTCACACGTAATAATTTTCACGTTACGAAAACAGTCGCGGTAATTACGCGGCGGTGGACAGAGGCGTGATGATACCGAAGCTAGTGATATTGTATGTATGATTTTAATTTAGCACCGATATCGTATACAATCGGTAATTATTTAAAATTGATATCTATGTGAGAGTATATATTTTTTTTCTCTATCAATTGCGAACGATTAAGTGAACGAGTTATGATTTTACAGGCATATAAATGGTAAATATTGAATAATAAAAAAATTGTTTTAATAAATATCTGGTTAAAAACCTTTATTTATGACTAGTCGTAAAATAAAGATTTTGCAACGATTCGATGTAAGTATATGTAGTTGCAGAATTGTTACTACGCGGCGGCTTTCTAAGAACATTTTATTGTTTGCGCTTTACATCAAAAGCTGCATTGCTTTATAGGGCAGTTTCTTTAACATAGATTATATGAACATATACATGGAATAGAATATAAAATTTTATAGAATGTATTTATTACAATATAAAATGCGGATATTAATATAAATGAGTTTCAGGGAATTCAACTTCACTTTTTAATGATAAATTTAATATACATATACTACTTAATAATATTGCCAGATTTCATATTATCATCAGTTTTGGATTTCATGAATTCATGACACTTTTGTGCGTAGCCTTTGCACGTTTCATAAGAGCTGGTAAGAGCAGGGGTAAGATGGGGCGAAAGCTTTCAATTTATCACGGGGCTCTGTGCCCCTCGACAGACATACGGACAGATTGATACCGAAAGCGATGCCCACCAATATTTAAGTGGATCATACAATAATCTAGGCTACGCATCGTTCCTGTATTTAGTGGAAAATCAGCTTCTGAATTAAGAATTTATTTCAATGTCTTAACATTAACTAAAATCAAGATCTCGAAGATGTCATGATTAAGTAAGCAAAATATTCGATGGAGCAAATCCAGAGATTCCAAGATAAGTCCCGTGCTTTGCTCATGGTCACACCGTTCCCTCGGTCCATGTATCGGATGATTTACAAAAACGGGCTTCCATGACTGGGCACATTTGGTAAATCCCGCGTTGTGGCACTGTCAGAGGCGTTCGTCACTTCTGCGGCAAACATCTGAAGATGAATTATGAGCGGCTTCTGAAATAGGCCAGCCTTTTAATATTCGCTTCACAATATCAATTACGGACATACATTAATCAAAGCACTTTGTCTGTCATTCCACTGTATGCCACGGATTCGTATGATGCGTACATATTCCATGAGGGCGCGAGCTGGGAAGCTTTGATTTTTTTAAATATTGATTTATGACATTGTATACCCCTGGATTTTATTATTTATTTATTTTGTAAATATTTGTGCATGGCTTAACAATTTAGTACATGTTCAGAATAATCTAAAAAAAACACGCTTATATTCGAATAAGATATAAAATACATTTAAGTATACATTTAAAACGATATATCGAAGAAGTATTCTTGATCTTGAATATAAGATAGGCGGTGAGGCAGACATTAACCCTTTGAGTGGTATCGCCGTACATGTACGGTGGTTGATATTTCACTATTTTAAGGTACCCCAGATATATATTTATATATATAAATGAAGAAATAATAAATAAAAATCAATAAATTAACGTTAGTGAATTTTAATAGAAAATAATAGCAAAGTACAAAATTAATAATCATAGCAAAAAATATTTATTATTTTTAAAAAAAAAATCAACAAAAGCCGAATATTTTATAAAAAAATACATAAAATAAATTTACAAAATTAAATAATGCAAGTGTTAAAATAAATTATTAAGACTAATACAATAAAACAAAGCATTAAAACTTTGAGAATCACTGTTTTTTTTATAATTTACTATAAATTCAATATAAAATAATTTAAAATAATTATGGAAAAATACGGAAAATTAATTCACTCCCAGGTATATACTAACAAATTAAAAAATGTGTATAAATTAATTTCTGTTTTCTCTATATTTTTAAATTTTCAGGAAACCTGTTTTTCACGTACTGATTTTCTGCAGAATTTAAAAAAAATCATATTTAAAAATTATATATGTATGTAATATATAATATGTGATAATAATAATGCGGTGTTTTATTGTATATATATTTATATATTGATGAGAAAATAAATTTAAATAAGATGAATATTTTTTTATAATAGACGGACCAGAAAGGACCGATCTTCTTTGAGTACAGAGCATCAATTTACAAAATAATTTGGATTCTTCTATTTATATTCGAATCACAGGGAAAATGATCAAAAACAACTGTCACTAATTTACATTTTTCATATTTCAAGCACGATAAAGATAAAAAAAAAACTTTTTGGATTATTGAATACACGAGATATATGTTCGTCGATAGGCAAATTTTATGAAGAAATTTTATGGAAGGTTCCCATATATTTTTGCAATCTGCTGTTTCCCACTTGTGATTTTTTCTTATCCGAATCACAACATTATCAAAGATGAAGATAATTAAAGTAGTTGAGAAAATCGTAAATAATTATTACGAAAGCATATCTATTTTAAAACACCTGGCACGGACTCACCCTATTATGTAGCATATGTATAATCTTAAAAAAATTTTGTACAAATTTAATTTCAAACATAAAAGGCTCTATGAAAAATAAAATTCTCAATTTAGTATTTTTCTCGAAAAATTCTCAAGAAATAATTATCGAGAAAAAAGTTGTTTATATATTTTAATTTTTTTAAAACGCACAGGTGAGTAATTCATATTTTATTTTTAACATCACTACAGAAACGTAGAACAGTTATAATTTTTAAATAAATCAAATAAAATAATACAAGCATTGTAATAAATAAAACATTTTACTATAGAAATAGTGAAAAGGGCAATAAGGTATCTCAACAACCATATTTCAGCAACCATAATTCAAGAATAGTAAAACGATAACGCTCAATAACGAACAATTTCTCAATGCGAACGACCAATCACAGAATAAAAATTTATAAGCACTTTTTAATCATGCGTTTAATGATGCTATTATGATTTGCAATTATACAAATGTAGTACATGCAAAAAACATAAACCAGTAATTCTAAAGCATCTATAAAAGAAAGACAACATTATTCCGGGTAGGCCAAGCGCAATTAACTAGTAAAAATTTAAATACCTTAGTATATTTTTATTACCTTTTGTTTAATATGCTTTACAGCGTAGAGAATAATTTTATTTAAACATAAATATATTATTTATTGCCCAACTTTCATTTTTATCTCTGCAAATATTTATATTTTAAATACTACTCTCTACACTTAAATGTAAAATATTTTTTCTATTGCTAAAATTTCTCCACAATTAATATTCTCATTTATGCTTAACGCATTGTTCTCAAGCACGTGTCTCTTAGATGATGCTAAGATAGGAGGTCGAAATAGTAATCGAGGCGTAGTGAAGTCGAGTGTGTCTACATAGTTATAGGGAATCGTGAGAATGCGGGCGTACTTTTCGACGGCTGGTGGTCCGCGGGCACCACTCGCGGGGCTACAGACGCGCGTGTCCCGTGTCTCTAGCATGTAATGCACGAGTATATATGTATAACATATATGTTTTTATCTTCTACAAAATACTTAAATTTTTTTCACGCTGCCAAAATGATCAAAAAGGTATATATATCCATCTCTAACATTAAATCTAAAATATTTATTACTCTCGCGCGATATTTATATAAACTCAAGGTATATTATTTTTAATCCTCAATGAATTTTAATCAAATGGGCCGACCGCAAAGTTTTAATATTACACAAAATCGTTGTATTGTTGAGAGGTTTGTTGACTCATATCACCTTTGTACGCAAACATTAATAGACATGTTGGCAAATAAAAATCTATCTCTGAATAGGCAGTTGCCTTTTCTTGCTATCCTCATATTTTAAGAGTATTTTTTACAGCATAAAACACAAAGTGTAGTTTTACTGATGATTCTGAAACACTTAAATATTTTCAAAAAAAATTGCTGATTTAAAAAAAAATATTTCAATAAAAATGTGGCATGTGTGATTTTTGGTCAATAATACCTTTACCAAATAAATTCCTTAAAATATCTCATCGATATTTATTCGTTAAGATATTTATTATAAACACCTAATAAATTTAAGTGTTTTTAGCTTCGCTTTTATTTGTTAAAATAATTCCAACATTAGTTAATTTAAGAATTACAAACATATCGAAATGAAATTGTGCGTGGATCTTATACCATATCTTTTTATTTTGACGAGGTCATCTTTTTCTAGAATGTCTAGATATCTATAAACAAAAAAATCGGAATTGATCTCGGATTAATGGCGGAAACCGTTAATTTTTAGCGACCGTACCGTTTCGTAGATAGTGACTTGAATCGTGGTCGGGCAATCGCCATCGTATGTGTACACATTATAATTATGAACAGTACACTTTTTTGCTCAAGAACCACTGGTTTGATAGTCAGACGTTGAAAATCGGTGTAGTTAATAAAATTTTACGATATCCGTCACGAGTGCGAAAGTAACGAACGCAAATTTTTATAGTTGAAAATTCGACATTGATGGTAATTTTTATACAACAAAATAGTAGTTGTTAAAAAAATGTTCGATATAAATAATATTTATTTTTAATAATTTTCTTATCGGAAATGTTTTCAATGATACAGCTAACTTATCGCATACTTTTAATTATTAAAATGACGTTTCATGACGTTGATTACAATTGCGATATTATTTTTCATTAGGACAATTAGAAAATTTCATGATTTCCCACATTAAAAAGTTGAGATACATTTCCAAAGCATGAGTCTAAAAATTTAGACACTCTTGTGTTATAATCTGATACACCTGAAAAATTTGGATTTCGTAATGTTTTTAAATTTTTATCTTGTCTGGAAAATCAGAATTAGTGATTATTATACAAGGATAATTTCGATCAAACATCACAGATTAGGTTTGTCTACACTTTCTTAATCTCACGGATAAATATCGAATTTAATAATTTAAATAAAATTATAGCGACATATTTTTGAAAAAACGGTCCTAGTACACTACCTTGTGGCACTCCTTATGAACAAAAAACATAATAATTATATTTTATGGTTTGAAGCGCCTGGTGTTTTGCAACCGTTATAGGTGACTTACTTATCGTTCCGTCTAAAGAATGTCGTGATGATGACCATAGCATTAATTACGAAGCGCAGGCGGGTAACTCACGGAATATAACGATCGGCTCGTACGAAATCTCACGAATAACTTTTGATGAGAATTAAAAGACCTCAAGATGATAGGTGAGAGGCCAAAGCGTGAATAATAATGAACAACCTCCAACAGCCGCATTTTTTCTCTCCGCCAAAACACTAATTTTTTGTCCTTGATACGATCGGCAAATTTAATTGGCCGTTGTTTTTTATTATCATTTTGGGCAGAAATTATCATTACATGCATTTATCGGCCATTTAAAAGCCTTTTGGACTCGCGCACATGAAGGACCGGGCAATTGCGAGATGGCCGCGGGGGACCGAAAGGGTTATTTTCACACTTGCTAATCGACAAATGACCGGTGATTATTTCGACGCGTGCTCAATTTAACCCTCCGTTGTGCGCGGGGAGAAAATCGCCCGTAAAAAACTCATGATGGTTAATGTAGTATCGAGCGGCGTTAATTTAACTGTCAATTAGTGTGACAAGCAATTTTGTCGGTGGCGATTGTCTGATTGAAACTTGTCAAGAAAGAGTGGAGAGAGAAATTTTTACCCCATTACCTACATACTAAATTTAATAAACATTATATTTTAATATAACGCAACTGCACACTTCTGTTAATTTTGACTAAAAGTAATTTACCATTTTGTCCAGTTGACAACACTGTTGTTTTCAATACGGTCTTAGTATTTAGTGCTTAGTATTTTTAATGCAAAAAAAAACTGCTGCTAAGATTTGACAAATTTTTATAGCAGTTATGTTATAAAAATTCAAAATGAAGTGATTTTAAAGCAGGAAAAAGTATTTAAAAAATTATTAATTTACTTTTAGGACAATGTCAAGAAATGTTAAAAACTGTTTTTCGAGAAATGGTTAAAAAATATGAAGCAATTGAGATTTCATTATTAAGTAAAACAAGATAGCTTCTACTTCTATGGTATGAGCGTATTTAGAGTAGCAGATAATCGAGGGTTTTGTATTTGTAACGATTATGAATCAAACCGTCTTTTTCTATATTTTATAATATTTTTTTTCATATTTAAAATAGCGCATACATTCTTTGTTAAACTATTAAGTTAGTGTTGTTGAGTAATTTTCAGGAAAGGCAAACTTTTCATTATTATAATTATTACCCAGAGATTCTGCTAAACTCATTATTATTTCTCTAAATATTTTACTATGTACATAGAGAGAAGAAATTCGCAATAGATTAAATGCATCTAAGCAATTTCAAATCGTCGGCATTAAGAAGAAAATTTAAATGTTTAACCATCGTATTTATGTTTATAATAAATGCCGTAAAGAACCCCCAAAGGGTTATTATTGTAACGCATTACTAAGCCACGATGTGGTAATAATTGCATAATTTAGAATATAAAACAATAAAAATACCATCGTAAAAGCGCATCAGTTTCGGTCAAATAAACTAATTGAGAATCCTACAGTTTGAGTTAAATTTACCATTAATTTTACGCTACTAATAAATTATTATATAAAAATAAAAATATTTAACTTGATTAAATAATTGTTTTTGCTCGTTTTTATGAAGTATGGTTTTATGCTTTAACGCTTTTGGCTAATATATTTTGACAGTAGATATAGAAAAACAATAGGGATAATAAGAATGATAATGAAAGAAACTACTATAATAGTAATACGTACTATACCATAATATAGGTATATTATACAATATTATTTATAACGTGTAACACTTTTTACCCACCTGACTCGATAATTCGCATTATCGCCACCTTCGTGACGCGATATATAAATTTTAACCGCGATTTTTCCGCGAGGCCTCAATTTAACATTAACCGCCGATGATTAACTCGATAAAATTACCATAAACATTCAATATACAAGACAAATATGCGACCGGCTCCATAGGTGGCAGGTGAATATAATAAAGATGCAACGCTTAATTGAATCGAGCGTTCAATTACGAACGCGCGGCGAAAATATTTCGCAGGCGAAAAGAGAGTGAAAAAAGTGTCTTAAGCAACGGGTTTTGAGTACACACTATACACAGGTGCGTCGTGCCGATTAACCCGTTAAGCGCCGGCGGCCGCGTAATTGATTTATGCCGTATTTATTAAAACATTTAGCGATGGGCGTAATTCGAGAACTGTATCACATGTATGCGTTTTTATATTCGAACGCTGGTATCGAGATAGGCAGCAAGTGCCAAAAATATTTTTTGATAACCACATAAGGCATATGCTTAAGGAATTCTAAATGAGATTCATGAAGAAATTATACTCTCAAATCGCGTGAAAAAATGTTTTTAAAGTTTCAAACCAAGTGGGCGATATTTACTTAGTCATAAGCAATGACGAAATAAGATAAAAGACTCGGTACTCACCACGTTTAAAATAAAATAGAAGCTATGTGTATTAGTATTGTTCTCTGTTACATATAATATATGTATTAGTGCATAAAATGTTTATTTAAACAAAAAAAAAATACGTGTGGCGCAATAAAGTCACCCCATACAATGTATAAAAATATGTAAAAACATTAAAATTCATTAAAATAAAATTGTATCAAAAAACACTCATTCTAATGTTGAATAATATTATAAAAATATGAGGACAATGAAAATAGGCAATATGTAAAATATTATTTTTCCGAATATTTAGCTTACATAAATGCACAATTAATTCGTTTTGTGAAAGAAATAATTTATAATTAAATTTTAACTGACATTTATAATAAACTATTTTTTACAAAAATATTGTGAAAAATCAATTTGCTTGAATATTAAAAAAAAATACTGTAAAAATAATATTTATATTTAAACATATTAAAATATAATTTATTAAAACGTTTTCCGTTTGATACTTTCACTTTCTTAGTTGACGGAATAGTGCAGGTAGTAAGTCATGCAATTTTGAGCAGAAGGGCGCGTCCTCTATGTTCTTAGATCAATTGGATCAATATTTTTGTTGTTATATTTTTTTAGTTAAAATCAGACGTGCCTTTTTTGGGCTATTATTATTATGTTATCGATAACAGATTAACGTATTTTGATTGGTGGCAGTTTAAGTAAAATGCGGCGCAGACCACAAGAAATATCAATTCTGGATTAGGTGAGGGTACTGTTAGTCAGAGAACTAGACAATTGTTAGAGATTTTTTTAATGGAAAAATTAAGCTTAAATAGTGTTATGTAAAAAAACGTTAAGCTGCTGTTGATTATAATAATATTATCAGACAATTTTATTTAATTCTACAAACAAATATTAAAAAACTTTTTTTTGCAACCATTTTAAGTGGAAAAATATATAAATGGGTATAACATAAACTGACCAAAAAGCAAAAACAGCATTGTATTGAAGTCTTTTTTTAATAAGTTCTCAGAATTAATAAAAAAAATATTTAAAAGATTCATAACCTGCGATAAAAATGTAATCTTTTAGATAACAAAAATAGAACAAGACATTAGTTTGACAGCAAAGAAACAACAAAGTTTGAACCAAAAAATATAGTGACTCTATGGTGGTATTCTATTAAAATTATTTATCGATCGTTTCTTAAATTAGGTAAGATTAATACAGAAGAATCATTTTGCATGAAAATTAAAACCATGCATAAAAAATGATGTTATAATTACTGTTGAAAAATCAAAATTTTTTTGACCCTATCTCTAAATTTCCGTGACATTTCTTCAATAAATCATCAGCTTTTTCAACATTTAGACTTATTTCTTTAAAATCAAAATTTAATAAACTATACAACATATTTAACAACATTTAAAAATTAGGATTTTTATAAAAAATCATTGTAAAATCGTAAGCAAAAAACATTTCTGTCAATGGAGCATTTTTTGCTTCGTAAGATATTACTAAAAAAATATACAAAGTCTTATATTTCACTAAAAAAAATCGGCCATATGATATGACCTAATACGTTGAGGTCAAAGTAAAAGTTTTATACGTGAAACAAAAAAAGCATTTACAGCTTTAAGTATTTGTTTAGTGTTATTCAAGTATTTTTTTATAGCTGTTTATATTGTAGCTCATTTATTTTATGTATAAACTAATTTAAAATATACATAATGTATTAATTCTGACACTCTCAAAAATATTTTACGATTAGGATCTTAAGCTTGGAAAGCATGTTTAAATATTAAGCCATCTTCTTAGTCTCGAATTAAGTTTCTAATATTATAAAAAGTGTTTACGATATTTTACTGATAAACAGTGACTATACGAAAACACCGACAGAATAGAAGTGATTTTTTTACACGCATAATAGACAGAAGTGCTCAAATATATTAATGTATAGACATTGTGATGGTTGAACTTTTTATATAAGTCTTTTGTAAATAACAATAAAGTGATTTGCTATGAATAATCAAATTTTACAGCATCAATAAAAATTTAATATATAAGGATAAAACTATGATAATGAATGTGAGAATAATCTAAAATATATACTTTTCTTTTTAATACAAGATACGTATCTATATTATACAATGTAATTAAACGTATTTTTTATTATTTAAAAATACGTGTGATTCAATTGCAAGTTTATGGCACTTAGTGCCCATTTTAATTCAAGTATTCATGTGTATATAATATATTAATGATATCGTAACTTTCGATAATTAACCGAATCGCCTTGAATGGGTACCGGTAACGGATTCGTTTCTGGTCTTGTATTATAATTATGATATGAAAAAAAGTTATGACAGATGGTTTACGATTTTTTTTATTGGTTCTAATGGTGTAATTTACACTGGTAATGTTTACTTATGCGATTTGTGCGATGACGTCATAGTCGGTTCGTGTGAGAATTAATTGCGGATCTTATCTAAAGTGGATTAATGGTTCTTGATTGGAACACGTTTTTAGCTGTGTATAGGTAATTAATCAGATTTGAATTAAACACAAAAGTGTTATACCGTTGTTGATAAAAAAAATCATTATCCAAAACAATATAAATATGGTTACAATTCTTAGGATTTCGGCACAAATGGTTCTGTATTCAATTTTGGGCATTATCAAAACGTTTTAGAGACAAATTGTTTGGTTATGCTTGCAACATTGCTATAAAAGAAATGCAACATTGAGATTAACATAAAATAAAAAAAATTGTGTATGTAATACCTGCTTTTTTTCACTTCACCAGCCATCCCTATTATAAAAAGAGCGTTGGCATTTCTTTGTTACATAAAATAATTACTGGCAACTATTTTTTTTATTTTAATAATTTCACTTTAATATTTTTTTAAATACTATGTATTCTTTTTTTATTGTCGTGACGCATTGGGGTAACCTCTTAAAGCACGATAATCTTAATTTAAATATATAAATAAATTTTCACGTTTTACTGGTTCACTCTGTACAATATACGCCCGCTCGGTGCCTGTAATTTGGATGCGACTATTAGTCGTGTACGAGGTCCCCACGAAAAAATATCGATCTGTGATTATCATTCCTTGGCAAGGGACGTGACGATCGTTTGTGATTTCGGTGCGCCATTATGAATCGGTAATGACCGGTCGGACCGTGTTATTTGCCGTGATTTGTGACCATTGACGTCGAATTCTGTGATTGAGCATTTTGATCATTTTTTTATCACTCGCCATAATGATCCATCTGTTCGTACCACTTGCGCGATGATTTTTTATTCCTAAAACAAATATTTTTTATGCGAAACATGGATTGAGAGCTACGGTAATTCACCGCGGTAGGGTTAAGTTACGCATGCGCAAATGAACGTCTACGCCTACAATGCGACACTCAGGTGACACAATTGGAAATGTCACTCGTCGGAGTGGACACGCCTACCGGACGCATCAACCAATTAGAGTGAAGTTTTGGTTGAAATTTCTTTTAATTAGAAAATCAAACTCTCTTAATAAATATTTTTTCTGAGACTTGAGATTGAATATATAAGAAAAAAAATATAGCAAATCGACAAACTTTTATTTCAAATATTTATTTGCAATTTTTTATTATTATTTAAAATACATATACAGGGAATAACTAAACGCCAATGCAAAATATAAAAAAAAACATATTTACAAAGAAATAAAATAAAATATGCAATATAAGCTAGACTACAATACGAAAACCAACTGCGAGTACCTGGATGCAAACAAATCCATACTCTCAGACAGATGTTGAGTATTTTTTTATTTAAAAAAAACTTTTAATAATTTGATGTTTATATCATGTGGATTTTAATCACCTTTTTGAAAAGTTTGAACTCTTAGAATTAAAACAAAAATAGATGTGAATAGCTTTTTTCTTTTATATATTAGAAAATAAAATCTTTTTTTCCAAAAAATAAATACAGAAGAATTGATCAAAGAATTTAAAAATCAAATTTTGGTCAATAGGAGAGCGCAAAAACAATTATCATTTCTCAGAAGGCAAAAATTCACGTCAAAAGCAATAAAATCGTGTCGGCGCCGTCACAGTGGGAACGCTCGGTAACGAGCGTTCCCACTGCGACGGCGACGGCACGATTTTATTGCTTTTGACGTGGATTTTTGACTTCTGAGAAGTGATAATTGTTTTTTGCGCTTTCCTATTGGTCAAAATTAGGTTTAGAAGTGCTTTATCTGATTCTTACTCGTAATATTGCTATAAAAAATCTTAAGCGTGCTTACCGCGATGGCACAATGACTAAAAATTCACTATATGGCAACACTGAGCAGCAAAAAAACACGACTATTTAGTAGGTGAATATTAAGAGTAGATATTTTTAATAATTTTTAATGTTAAAATATATAAAATCATTTTTTTCATGAGGTCCGGAATCATTGTTTTCCTGGGCCTCGCTCTCGGCCCTGTTTATATATTTTGTTACATTTTATAAATTGTAATAAAAACATTTAATAGATGCATATTTATGGAGCATTCTGTATTTGTATTTTTATTTTTTGTGTGTCGTAATTTTGGCGTTAAATTTTATTACTCGCATGGCGCAAATGGTAAATATTTGCTTGCGCGAAAATTGTAATTTGAACCGTAATAACATATTCGGAGGCTGTGATCTGATCGTCGTCTATCTCGAAACTGTATATTTCCCACGGTCAAACTCGCATGAAAATCACGCGTGTGCAAAAGTTAATGTTCGATTGATTTTTTTATACGCATGTGAAACTCGCATGCATGATATGGAAAAAAAATCGGCAAAACGCATGACGAATATAATTTCCAGATTTAAAATTCCAATACAATTTTATTTTTTTATATAAAAACATATAGGTTGTATCTGGAATATGTTATCCAAAGCTATAGGTTATCCAAAGCACAATTAGAAACATACAATAAATATTTATTGTATATATGATTCTAAAGCATAGTGAATCAAAATTAAAAATATCATATAAACTGTTTGTGCTTAAACCTAAATTCTTTGGATATCATATTCCAGAAACAACTTATATGTTTATACAGAAAAAACGACAAAAAAGGTTTATATTCTATTAAATATTGAAGAATATGTAAATGTTCAAAGGTATAACATTTCGCTCATACTAGCTTTGTTTATATTTAAAGATAATAAATCAGCAATTATCAAAATATGTGACGAATATAATGATAGTCTACTAGCTTCCATTTGAAGGAGTCGAACGACAAAAAATATCGATTTGACGAATCATCGAACGCAGGACGTAAACAGGTGTAATTTGTCGTTCGACGAATACCTCTGTATGTGTATGTATGTAGTTGTAACCGGCGTGTAATATTCGGAAGACCGACGACGCCTTTGTGATTATTAGACTCACCGTCATCACATGTCATCTTTTGGAACCTGTTTGGAATATGCCATTGCTGGAACCGATGGACCACCGTTTATTTATAGCGCTTTATGTGTATGTGTGTTGCGGTAAATGTAGTAATTTGGACGGGCAAAATTTTCTCGTACAAGTTGCTAATTCACATTTTTTGGCAGCCCTAATGTTTCGCCTCTCGTGATTGAAGTACGCCGCAATTGGTGCAAATTTTGTTTGTTTGTAATTTTCAAAAACCAGATATGTAAATCAGTCGCAATCAAAAAATAAGAAACGCTCACAAATTTAACAAAAAACGCGCACGTACTACAAAATTATAATCACAAATAAATCTATCAATTGGTAACGTACAATTGAATAAATTAGATTATAAAGGTACAATCTTTGGGTGTAATCTATTATTTTTTATAAACATTGTAATATGAATATTATATCGTAAGGTATCTAGAGATTGAAATCGATGAGAATAGTGTTACTTTGTAGTTAAAATAAATCTCCAAAATTGTGAGTAAACAACTCTTGAATTTTGCACCAGGGTATCGCACTTTATTACTAATTCATGAATTTTTTTGAGAGACATGACACCTTGCGACGTTCTACTGTTTCATAAGATAAATCAAATAATAAAGAGACAACGTTTTAAGACTATAAAGAGAATAAAATTATAAATATTATGAAAAAAAAAAAACAATTTAATTTTTCTTTCATGATTTGACTGTAACAAGTACATGTCGAACACATTGTGTTCGAAACAAGCAAAATCGATTACTTCTGCGGTTAACCCTACAATTTTGTGACTCGATCCTAAGGCACTGCGGTCGTCATCACGCCCTCAGTATGATAACGAGATGCCAATGGTTGATTCGATGTCATCAATCGAAATGATCGAGGAAAAGGGGTCAATTTGTAAGAAAATTGGTATTATCTTGACTTTAAAACAATAGGCCAGAGAAGGTCTAAGTATAAGCTACCGTTATTAAAATAGAAATTTATATAAAAATATTCAAAATTTCTATTGTCCAAAGGGTTGAACACGCGACTTTCAAATTAGGGGTTGTCAACTGCGCCATAACACGACACTGTAATACTTGCCATATTGAATTCGCAGTACAAATCTGACTATCTCCCCTTATTCTTACCTATCCATCCATTGTACCTATCCGAGGCGAACTACAGTTTATCACTGGGTAATAACAGTAACAAAACTACGACCGCTTGCGTCGTGGGACTCGCGTGCGCCACACGCCATTTTGTGCGCCATTAATTTCTTTCGCAACATTTCCCCGACACGCCAAAACATACGGCTAAAACACCAAGGGGATCCCTCGAAGGATATATGGTCCTTCCGAGTGAGTATCAAATGTAGGTCCTTTAATATTTTCTCCGCCCGACACTATCGCTGCGCAAACAAAGGGAAATTCACGAGGGAAATGGCTATGTTCTCATTTTGAGAAAATTTAATGATAAATTTATTAAACATTATATTTATATAATAATTTAATTGATGAGCAAAAAGCACATACTAATAATCCTTAAATAATAAATATATCGATGCAAATAAATTAAATTGCCTTAAGGAAAAGAAATAGCAAAAAAAAGTAAACGAACTTGAATTGATCTAGGTGCTAAGCTGAATTCAATATATGATTTTTTATTCGCCTAAACTATATGACAAAAATGGCATTTTATATATTTTTTAACATCGTTTTTTAATTTCTTGAATAAATAATAAGCAAACATATGTTCTGAAATCATATTTTATGCAAAATATTATAATTATGCATTAAAAATATTTACTCATAAATATTTACCTGGTAATTAGTCGTGTTTTCTTTGCTGCTCAGTGTTGCCATATCATAAATTTCCAGTCGAGGTCAAAAGAAATAAAATCGTGCCATCGCGGGGAAAACGCTCCATTATCCAGCGCTTATATTTTTTATTTTTATAACAATGTTACGAGTGAGAATCGAATAAAGCACATCTAAACCGAATTTTGACCAACAGGAGAGCGCAAAAAACAATTATCCTTTTTCAGAAGTAAAAAATCCACGCCAAAAGCATTCCCACTGCGCTAATAAAAAGTTGACCTAATAAAAGATCTAAGACTATAATTAGTTTTAGAACTTTCATTAGGTTGGATTTGGGTTTAAACAGCAAATGGACGTTTCGCAACTGTCAAATTGAGTTTCATATACATTGTAGAGCAGCATATTAGCGCCTATCAGTTAAAAGATATTTTCGCTACATATATATCTACTGGTGAAAATGTATTTGCAATTTACTAGTGAAAATATAACGTTACCAAAAAATACACATTCACTGAAACATTTATATCATATTTTTTATTTTTCGCTGTTTTTTATTGTCATTAATTTTAATTAAAATAAAATAATTTTATACGTTAAGTTGATAAAAAAATACGTTTTTTAACGTGTTTTCAGTAAATCTTAAAAAAATATTTGTAAATCACAAAAAAAATAGTAACAAGTGGGTACCCCAATTGTTACTATTTTTGCCTGTTTATGTATAAAATGTTTAATGAATATTATTCATAGTTTTTATTTTTTACTGTTTTTATTGTCAATAATTTTAATTAAAATAATATAATTTTATACATTAAGTTGCTAAAAAAATATTTATGTTTTTTATCTTGTTTCTAGTCAATTTTAATATAAAATTCTAAATCACAAAAAAAGAGTAACAAGCGGGTGCCGCACAAACTGCAATGAAGTTTGTTCTGCAAAGTGGATCTTTGACAATAACAAAAAACTATTTGCACAATTTAATGACAAACAATAATCCCTAAAGTATTTTGCGAAATCAAATTACGCAATAATTATTTTGACTGTTTAATTATTTGCGCCCGGTATAAGCCTCCACTTTTTTTTAAATCCTGGCAAAAGCAGTATAGGTAATGATTTTTTCCAATAAATACGACAAAATTTAGTATTTGCATATGTAAACCTAATAGATAAATTATGAATATATTGCCTTATTCAGCATATTTAACAGATTATGACACTTTTTTATAGCATATTGCTATTTTTTAAAATGTATGATTTTATACAATCGAACTGCTACTAAAAGGAAAAATCAGAGATGTTATTATTATTAGACTTCTGAAATTTTTCACTACCAGAATAAATAAATTTGTAATTTATTGACAAAAATAGTTCGATTCTATTAGTGAATATTTTACTTAATAGAGTTAATTATTAGCTAAGAAAAAAGGGTAAAAAACTCAATTTAAAAATAAAATAAATTATGAGATAATACCAGGATTTAATTAACTATTTATATATGTAAATAATATAATAAAAAGTAAGAATCACTTACTATTTTTGTAATATAATACAAATATAAAAATTAAATTAAATTCTTTTACTATCAAAAAGACTTATATGTAGTTTAACATAAAAGCGGACCAAACCAATAACTAAAAATAAAAATATGCAACTTTAGAATGTCCTTTCATTACACACAACTAATACCACAATATAACTACCGAATAAAAATATAGTTACAATAAATATGTACTAAAAATAAATTAGAAAAAATCAGGACGAATCAAAAATATAATTTAGAACCCAAAAATTTAGTTGCAGTATTTAGAGAGAGCGAAAAACCGACAGATAGTGTAAATATAATTGTAATCGGAATTATTGCAAATTTAAAAAAAATGGTTGCTAATATTTTTAAAATTCTATATAGTTTAAGTGTGTAAAAAAATATGTTAGAATATTCCCTAATATTTATTGTTACAAAATTTATTTCCTCTCAATTATATATTGTAATGAATATCTAGATAAATATTTTTTTCTTTCTGCTCTAATAAAACATTAAACGCGTCTGAGCAAATTGAAAATAATTGACCGAGTAATAAATCTTTTTGATACCCTCGAGCCATAAATACTTAAAGTCTAATTTTCTTATATATAAATTATGGCATTACCATTGAACAAACATATTTTTTAATATTAAAATATCGCTTATTATCAATATGAAAAAAACACATACAAGTCACATTAATGAGATTTATAGCAGCGCTTATAAAATTAAAACTATTATTAAAAAATATTTAAAATAAAGATTTATATGGTGTACGATAGTAGTCCGAGAGAGACTCGTGTCACCGAGGTATCATAAAAAGTTGAGCTATTTCACGCTATTCGCTCGTATAATAGAAAGCAATTTGAGGGTGTCGCCGGAACGCAAATTATAGTAGAACTCGTGCGGCATTAAGTAGTGTCACGATTGTCAAGCAAGCAAAGGTGTCACCTCGTGTCAGGAAGTGGATGGTTACACGCGTCACATCCGATACCAGGGGGAAGGTGAAAATTGGTCGTGCTTTTGTAATTCCGTACACTGCATTATATTTTTAAAGGACAATTTTTAATACATTTTATAATTTTAGATACTATCACAGATCGTCAAAACATTAATTGAAGGTTACTCAACTTTTTTGATTTTGTTATTTGGGGATTCCAAATTATAAATCTTGATTCAACAATAATGCGAACTAAAGTGTTATAGGTGACAAATATAACTGACGGATCGTTAAAGTGAAACGCGTTATATGTACGAATAGTTCATTCTATTCTCAACGTTCGCAACATTTTAAGAATATGTAAATTATGATAAAATTAATTTATTTATTGAGTATAATTGCTTTTTTATTCAAAAACAATTTTATAAACAATGTCAAGATCCGTAGAACAGTGTATTAATAAGCTGATTTAAAAATATTAAGCTATAAATAATTCTACTAAAAAAAATATTCCAAGAACATCAAATGCATTTAGACATTTTTTAAATACGTTTTTAAAACTTATCACAAACTAAAAAAAATAACAGCTTAAACATTCTGTACGTCCCTTTTTAATAAATTGTTAAAAAATAGTAAAAAAAAACCACTTATTATAAGTAGCAAAAAATATTTTTTTGGAATGGATGCGTGATAGACAATTGTTTTATTCTGTGCAAAATTATTATTTTTACTACTTTGATTCTTGAAAGTAGCCATCTGGAAGTTTCAGTTTTAAAGTGTAAACATATATCGTGCGTGTGTTCAAGAAGCGATGCAATTGGCCCGCTAACATCCTCATCTGCAATTCGTCAGAGCCCTCTCGAAGCAGCAATATAAAATATGTAAAACTTTATTAATACATATTTTATATTGCTGCTTTAAGACTTATTTTATATTTCTGCTTCACACCCATAAAGTAAATTGTTTTCAGCCATTCCAGCGTCTATTTTGACTGCAAAGTCAGACCATTTAGGACTCAAACCCCGATTTTTATAATCGAAAGTAATATAAAGTGCAATTAATAAACCGAGAAATTCTCGTTTAATTAATTGTATTTTATTCTATTCTTGCAATAAAATTTATAACAATAATAATCGGAAATTAAACGGAAAATTTAATTAATTTATATAGGCTATAAGTAAAAGGGTGCTATTTAACAAAAAAATATTTTGAGAGATGTGCATTTAAATAAATACTTTGTTCCATAAAACGAATTGTGTGTACATTTTTGTTAGGTATTTCTTTGAAAAATGATTTGTTGATTTAACAGTTATTTATAATTGTTTTTCGCTACCGCTCGCTTTCACAGTAATGCACTAACAATTTGTTTTATGAAACAATTATTTTATATATTGCTTATTCAAATTCTCCTATAAGTAAAATATCGAAGAATTTTAGACCAACTGCAAATGATCTATCATAAACATAATTTACTTCAATGCTATACATTGTGTGACACAATACAATTTAGCTGGTGATGCGTGATTCTACTTTTGTTTTAATCAATAAAATATTGATACAATTATAAAAAAATATTTTAAATGCATTAATCGAAGTTGCAAAATACCTGCTAGAAAGTTTGTTAATCAAAATTTGCCTTACTTTGAATTTAGTGAAACTTAATATTTTATTAAATAATATAAGTCACATGTATCTAGCAATTTTACAGGCTCTGAAAACATGTCTATCGTATCGTATCAATTATTAATTTTATCGCACTTGCATTATGCATAATATAAGCTTGAGGTTAAATTTCTCTTTTAGATTGGAATGGAAAGAATCTAAAAAAGTACGAGTTCAATATGAAGTTAGTTTAAATGCGTCGTGTCTAGAATTAAAGGGCAGTTTCGGTCAAGAGAATATTGTAAATGGAGCCATTTACTTACGACCTCACGTGCTCAAGTAGGGACATTCCGAGTCCCTTGGTGGTGGTATTTCATCGACACTTTACGTTTACAACCCCTGCTGGCCCTTGCTTTGCGGATATATCACTATATTCACACACCTATAAGGACGCAGGTACAACTATTGAACAGTAGAAGGGTGTAAAAAAATAATTAATTAAAGGTTAAAAAAATATTAAAAATATCTTATCATGACAGTTATGCTCTCACATTCTCACGCAAATCGCTCATAAGGAGGCAACTATATTTTTAAATCTTATAAATAAAATTGCTGTTGCAAAATATTAATCTTTCTAGCATATGAAATATGAATTGATTTAAACAGTGTTTTAATGTTTGGAAAGCGTATGCAATTGGGTGGTATACCGACCCCCTTTTGGGGACGGTGACAGGTCGCGACGTCACCGGTGTCACCCTGAAACGCGTGTTTACATTACTCACACCTACACCTTTTACCTGGCGGTGTGGCGGCACCTGTGAAATTAAACAGTTGGTAGACTTGTGTCCACATTTCATGCGAAAACGCCATTAAAAAGCGGATGATTGAAGTGACAGCGCAGTCGTTAATTATTCGACAGGAGCCTATAAACTCGATCCAACTTTAACCCCTTCGATCGGTGGGGTCGGGTGTCCTTACACGGACGAGTCACGACACAATGTTTTAATTTGTCAAATTTGTATACAGTGCTTAATTAAACTGTTTGAAATAAAGAATTTTGTTTTCAGCTTGTGCAAGTATTTTTGAGGTCTTTCTTCTAATCATTTTTACGGTATCTGTGAAATCTTTCTTTATCTATTTCAGTACAATGGTGACTTAATAGGTTACTATAAGACGTTTGGCTTTAATGGACATTAGAAAATGTTTTGATACTTAAAACTGGAATTCCTCGAGAATAGTTTGATTGTCAACAGAAATCCTATAGTATTTAAAAAAAATGCTTTGCGAATTACAAGAATTTTTTTATTAACATCAATTATTTTTTTAAATTACAAGACATCCATAAAATAATTTATAATAATATGACTTTGTATACTACATACTTTTTAATCTTTTAAATAATAAAATACATAAATTAACGATTAAAAAATGTTGTTATTTTTACAATAAAAAATTCAATAAAAATCTTTACTAACAGACACTGATATAATAGTCAGTATATTTATACTTCACAGCATTTGCTTATGTATATATTTTTTAATCCAAAATTATTTACTTCAATGATTCTTGAGTTAAAAATAAATCAATCTAAATCTATATATATTATTCTTAGTCTTTAGTTTTTTTTATTATTATTTTTTTTAATATGTAACTTATGTTTTTTTAGTCTTATTATACAATCAACCGAAGGCTAGAAAACAGTTCAATATATTTTATTAAAATGTATGTTTGCAAATTATTGCAGCATACTGAAATCAGTGTTTTATATAAAATTTAAAAATTACTAGTCTCAAAATTGATACAATTCTTCATAGTATACAAGAATTTCAATAATCCAAAGTAGAAATTTGTAATGAAAGCAAAAGTTTTTGGTACACTATTGCCATTATTATAAATGTAACATACCTTTTCTAATTTGAAAATTAAATGGTTTGTTTCTTTAAAGACTTTAAAGGTTTTCTTTTTTTTTTACCTCGCACTGAAAATATGTTTTTGGGTTGTGACGTTATTGTAGCCGAAGTGCGATGTGTATATTGCAGTATACTTTTCACAAGATACTGTAATTGAAAGCTTCTAACGCATTAGCCGCGGCTGTCGGCGCCAGGGGTCACAAACCATTTTTCTCCGTTTATTAATAAATGTGTCCCAGCTCGCGCAGGATGTCGTTAACTGAGTAATGTCGTCGAGAATAGTATAGTAGTCGGCGTGGACCACCGCGTTAGGTGTAAAGCGATACGCTGACAGCTTTTCAGAATATAGTTTTATGTACGTCTTAAAAATAATATTGTATGCCCACAACACAAGGCGCGGGCCACAGTTTGAGTGCTTCGCGGAAAAAAAGTTTAGCTAACTTGAACGGTGCGGTGGTGACACAAGACGGGCGATTTGGAATAGTGACGTCAAATTTATATCCAGTGTCACTGCTTATAAATCGTGGGTTCAAATCGAGATGAGCTAATTTTATCTATATATAAAATTGATAAAAATGATTTTATTTATAGTTTGTAAAACATCGATATTATTTTTATTCTGAGGATGATTTCAAACTACTGTTCTATATGGCAGAATTTGTGAGCCAATTTAAACCCAAATACGATTATAATTTTGCAAAATATTACTGTTATAAAGTACCTTAGCAACCAATAATAGGTTACGACTCTCTAAGCAATATAATAAATATTTTAAGCACAATTCTTTGGGCGTCAACCGATCGATATGGCAGAGTCAGTGGGTGGCTTGAAATCGGGAAGAAACGGTCGTTTTTCTCCCCCATCCGACAGACATATTGCCCGGGCAATAGAAGACATTAGTCAAGTGATTTAATCACATTAAGGGCGCGGGGGTGTTTGTGACCCGCGACATGTCATATTTATCTTCATTTCTTCGACCCCCGCGAAAGTCACCCAAAAACTCATCCCAATTCCTTATGAAACCATATCTTATTTAGACTCACCCCACACGCGCCCTTATAAGTCCCCGTGTGCGATAAATAACAATTAAGGTGCAAAAATATTCATAATACTCGATCTTGTTGCGTTGTATTAATTTTAACTGATTTATGGTTTGACGTATTTTAGTCCTGAATTTTTTTTTTAATGGAAATTAAATAATAAATAAGAATAAACCTTGCTACTATCAGAGAAATGCTGTGAAATAACTCATGGCTAATAATTTTATATTCATGGTAAACTTTTTTTATTTTTTTTATTTGTTTTATTTCCTCAGAAAAATTATAAAATGGTAACATGATTTTTGTATTTATTTTTAATTTATAATAAATGTTTTGAACAATGTTTATTTCAATCGAAAAGTTAATATAAATTAATCCGAAACATACAAATCTGTCATTAAATAAAAATAGTAAATTAATATTTTTCCCGCCTCAAAGAAATGTATTTTTTTCTATTTATCTCAGAAATACAGTTATTCCCAATAGAAATTTTATATTGCTTTTTTAGTTATACAAATGATAGTAGTGCACACTTAAAATAAAGATATGTGTACTATCTAGGGATTCTGAAGTCTCGGGTTTTTTCGATTCCCGGGACTCGAGATCCAAATTTTTAAAGTCCCGGGAATTCCCGGGACTCGAGACTTTGATTATTTTCCGTATAATCATAAAAAAAATGTTAAAAAGCTAACTTATTATTATTAACTTTAATTAACTTATTATTATTAACTTTAATTAATTTATTATTATTAACTTATATTATTTGTGTTATAGGTACGATAGGTAAAAAATTATTGAAACAATTTAAAAACACTTTATTCGATATTTATTTAGATTTAATTTATTACAATTTTTTAATCGAAATATTTATATCAATATTAAGTTAAAACCTTTACTTTTGTAAGGAAAAATATGTTTTTAAAAACACCAAGGCGTTTAATGATGAATCACATAGCCTGTTCCTGGTTTTTGTGGCAAATATTCCAGATGTAGAAAAAACTCTCTCGCTTTCTGTAGATGTTGGCTTAATTGTAAGCAATGATTTGAATAAAAGCTCTAGATTCGGAGTTCGCTTGATAGTTGAATCTAATATCTGAAACTACTTTTTAAAGTTGAATTTTTTATTTCTAGTCGTTGAAATGTTTTGGTGGTTCGTGCGACAGAGTTGTGTTGACTTCAAATATTTTTTTTAAAAGGAAATTAACAATAATTTCGGAAGTTGATAAAGTGGCATATCGACGACATAGAGCTTTAACTGCCAGTTTTATAGAAGTGAGTACTTTACAAATATTTTCCAATACGTGAATGTTCGATTCATTCCAAATTTGGCCGATGCCAAGATCAATTAATGATTTTCTAATGCAATTTCGTAACTTTCAAAATCTCGAGATCATGGGTAATAAGGAGTTCCACCTTGTCTTCATATCGAGACATAAATTAAGCTCGACATCAAATTCGCTCTTTACATATTTTTGTAAAATTGCACTTCGGAAAGTCTCGAGTCCCGGGTTATTAATTTTTAAATTCCCGGGACTCGAGACAGCAAAAAATCTTTGAATTCTCGGGAATAAATTTCCGGGTTGTCTCGACACAGAATCCCTAGTACTATCCCTTATAAATTGTTTTAGCTATTTGTTGCAGTTGCCGAAAACATCATTGTGACTAACATATGGATTAAAAATTCAGAAGTGTTTTGAAAAACTCAATTTTTTTATATCTTTATAATTAAAAATATATTTAATATTCTGGTATTTTTTTTTTCAAATTTTAGAATATATATATATTGTTTTTACAGTAGACGGCTTTATATATTTGATACTTAACCTAAGTTATTATCTTTGTTTATAATTTATCTCGGTAAATAAATAGTAAATAATAATTTATTTTTCTCGGTAAATAAAAAATAAATAATATTTTTTTTTAATTATAAACGCAAATCTTGTTTCTTCATATTTCTGCTGACAAGCTAACGTAGTAGTTATTCATAAGCCGGATACGGACCCTACTCTTTCTTCTAGTTAGCGTCCTAGAAGTATTCTGCCGTAACGTTCAATGACACTTTTATTTATTTATTACAAATCTGATGAACTAATTTATGGTGTCAATTTTTTAATTTATACAAATGATAAAATATGATATTAGTGAACAATTAAAATAAAGATATGTGCACTATCCCATATAAAGTGTTTCAGCTCTTTGTAGCAATTGCCGAAAACGTCTTTGTGACTAACATAAATTTACATTTTAAAAATCCAAATTTTTAATATCATGATAATAAAAAAATATTGAATATTCTGGTATTTTAAAAAAAATATATCTTTATTTTATTTAGAGTTCTTACAGCAAGTAGTTTAATTTTATAATATTTACTACCTAATCTAAGTTATTATCATTGATCATAATAATAAAAATAAATATTTAGTTGTAGAAGAAAAGTTAATAAAAACTATTTACGAATTTGTTATTTTGATTATGTATTTTTATTCCAGTGTCATGTCCGATTTTAGACGTTGGCGACTACCAACGGTGGTTGTTTTTGGGAGATTAGTAAAGTATTTTTCTTTTGCTTTCTGTACCGCAGTTCTACAGACATCTGTTGATACAAACAACCCAAACATTATTGATGTCGATCATCTTTAGTAATTAAACTGTATTAATTAGTGCTCCTTCTACTGGCTTAGAATTCACATAAGGATGTGACATTTTATAAGGAACGCTTTGCTACGAATTTACCTATCACCACTCTGGTCTCGGTGATTATTGTGTGGGGGCTATCGCATCGTCATGATAGCTGACTTTTAAGAGTTTTCCCACATTTGCAACCTGGGACCCGTCGTATAGAGCGTTACGTACGTGCTAATATAATATTATAAACTTGTACATTCATAACACTAAATACTACTACAAATATTGAAATATTTCTTATAACTAATAGGCAGTTAATGATTATTATTTACACATTAATCGTGACAATATTTTTGAAAGTTTTTGTATTTTTAGTGTTATCTTGGTTTGCTAATTTTTATGTATATACACTTATATATTTAATTTTAATTAAAAAAAAATTAAACCAGATATTTTTTTAGCAGACATTTTCTTATTAAGTACTTATGGCATAAAATAAAAGCGATACTGATTTTTTAATCATTTAAAACTTGCTTTCTTATTAGCTAACACATCAAGAAATTTCACTTAGGATCGCCAATTTAGACACATGGAGGTTCTTAATAACCCGAACTAAGAAAAGACATTGTATTGTGCTATTTATTTTCTTACTAAAAAAACACATTCGGAAAACCTACATTTATATAACGGACACCCCCTTACCCGCATTAGTATTACTGTATTTGATTTCCCTAAAAGTAGCGCATGACAAACTTTGTCGAAAGCTTTTCAAAGTCTGTATAGACGCGAAACTGATTTTAGAATCGAAGGATTTTGTCATCGCCTTTGAGATGTATAAGAGTTTAGTGACTGTAGAACGAAAACCGTGTTGCTTGTACACTAAAGTTTACTGACAGTGACCATGGATATATTTATCTGATGTCGAAAAAATGGCGATCGTTCTGAAGTTAACTATACACAATTTACCCTATTTTTTTTGGATCGAGGTCACTTTTTTCATCTCCATGAATCAACAATATGAGCTAGATAAATACTGTAAGTAAAAGATTGACAAATTACAAGGACAGTATAATTTTAATATATTATTATGTTTGAAGTTTCAAGTTTTATTAACTTGGGTTCGTGGTCAAGGATTTTATGGTAAAAAATAAGAAGGGTCAGATAAGAGTATTATAAGAACACGTGCTACTAAATTTGTGTTTTTTCTGTCCCCATTATTACAATGGCTTCCGATTGGACGAAATGGGTTTTGTGAAAAACGTTGGTCTTTTTGGGTGGTATGTGGTGGTAATCATGTGGGAATGTTGAAACGGTCATTCCCGAAATTGGTCATGCGATTACGCCACTAGGCTCGTTCGCGTGTCTTCCGTAAACAATGCGGATAAAAGCGTCGTCCGGCATGCGTCACCAACCAGGGGCAGCGGTCGGATCTATATGCGGACCGCTGTTTATTCAGCCCCACACTTTTGAACGATTCTACTGCGGCCAGGGGCATTCAACTTGTGACAAAATGTATTATCGAATACATCAGATATATTATATAAGTTTTGAAATTTTAACACACAAAATCTAAGAAAATGTAATTTGAAAAATAATTACTACAAGGTTTACTTATATTTATGCACGATTCATATATACTTCTATGTGAGCATGTTTGGTTATTCTTTATTATTATCATTTATTATCCTTAGTTATGCTTATATATCTTAAGGTTTTCTAACCCTAAGAGGTGTGACTTCGCAGCCAGAAAGACGCATATGGACCAGTAATAAGTTTATTTAGTTTATTTTACGTCTTGCCAAAAACAATGATGGTCGAGATCGTTATTATCCGAGCGGTGGTGGAGAAGCTGGCGGAGGGATGATGTCAGTGAAAGATCTTTAGAGTTCTGATTAGTGTGACAGTGGCAGTATAGCGGAAGTTGTTGTAGAGCCCCTCTCAGGATGTGAGCGTTCATGATCCTATGTTGTTCGCGGGCGGGCAGTGTCTGCCAGCGTGTCCTAGTGTCTCCCAGTGTCTGCCCTCTCCTCATTGGATACTAGCCTTAAGTATTCAGGGCTGCAAAGCTTGCTCACGAATCACAATCATGCAGTGATCATCCATACAATCGTTGCACTCACTTCTTAAAATAACAAAATAGGTATACGCCTTTAAAAAGTGACATTTACTTGATGGACATCCTTTTGAGGTCAAATTGTGCAACGCGAATATTGTGGCCTTACTGTACTTTTTGTCTTCCGATGATATATTGTTTCCCGTGACCGTTTTTTAGCAAAGAAATATTCATTCAATGCACCGGAGAATCCTTACATGTTATTTATGTGAAACCATTTTTTTAGTCGTAACGATGGTTTTTGTGTGGTCCCATCCTTTATACTATTATCTAGTTTATCCTTATTAATGAATGATTATTTGTGGTCGCAGTCATTAAGATGAGATGATTTTTATATTCTGAAGAATTTCCCGCTTTGCATTCAGCTCAAAATATTACAAAATTAAATGATTTAGAAATACTTTCTGTACGTTGAATCTATTTAGTCTGAACTATCGACCCAAGCTGTCATAGCGTTTTATTCTTTTTGTAAGCGGACGCCCGTGTTTTAATACCCCTGTCCGTTTGGTGCGACCCTGCGCTGAGTGTTAGCGCCTGGTGGCCGCCTGCACTAACCCATATTACAGTTTATAGTTCAGATCCAAGACATTTCCTCGTAGTGTAAACACCATGCGACTACTTTTATCAACGGGATCGTTAGATCGTGTGATCAAAAATAAGCAACAGACGCGCGCGCGAACAGTTTATTTACACAGGCGAGATTCACCGACGATAAAAAAAGTGTCCAAATCGCGAATGAGATGTGCTGACTTTCAGAATGTTAACATTTTAGCTAGGCATAAAAAAAACTTGCTTTAATATAATTCAGGAGCACATACTTATATGGTACATTTATAAATACTAATTTAGGATAAGGACGAATAGACAAAGATTCACCATCCACATATAAAAAGTTGTTTTAATAACTTTTCACTTTTATTCAAACATGTATTTTGCTAGAAACTAAGAAATAAGATCTTGACTAGTCAGGTTTTGTAAAAAATGTATTTGAATGCTAATGTATTTTTTCTTTAATTTTTTGATTAAAACGATGCGAACATTTATAGTGATAGATAAATTATTTTAAAGTTCTCGAACATGAAACGTTTCAAAACATAATCCCTAGTTGCCATGTCTATATCTCCTTATAGTTGATAGGTAATGCTATACTGACTGACATTTTTTAATACTGAAAAATAAGTAACAACGCGATGAAAATATATTAAAATTTATGTAAAAAACTATAAAAAATTTAAAGTGGTTTTGGAGTTATTTGCACTGAAATTAAGAGTAACAATTAATAGTAGACAAAAAAACACTTTCCAAAAATTCTTCATATTTCGAGTTATTATTATGAATTATAATTAAAGTAATTTATTTTTGAGCATATTAAATAAAAGTATTTTTAATAGCAGAAGTAATTAAATAAGAGTTTGAAATAATTAATGCATTAATTTTATTTAAATAAAAATAAATAGTCTCTCTACTTATCATTGCTTTTTTTATAGCATAGAATGTGTGTTTGAACCTTTGGTCATTATTTAAGCTGTATTTTTCGATTTTTTATAAAGTTATGAATACATTTGAATATCTTATGATTTTCTATTCTGTATTCTAATAGTTAAAAATAACATATATTTGAAAACTCTAGCCGGTGCAAATATCTCAACAGTCTCGTAATTTTATCTTTTCATATATAAAAAAACAGTATCTAAAAAAAAAAATTGATTTGATATCAAACATTGAGTTAAAATCAGGAGCTTTGTTGAAAAACTTGACTCGACAGTTTACAATTTTATTTTAAAACATGTATCACAAACTCAATAGAATCAGTAGGATCAATAAATATTTAAGTTTTAAAAGATTTTAGATTAAATATATTTGGATACATCAAAATTGCCTATAACAAAAAACATTTAAAATTAAACGCTGTATCATCAGTTATTTATTTTAAATTTTAAATTATATATAACAGAAAAAAACAACCATTTTCGAGCTATCTGGAATTTTAATTGTTCTTTGAAATAACATTTTTTTAAATAAATTTTAAATACATTAACTTAATATCATATCTAGCGCTATTTTTTTATATAAAATAAAATAAATGTCACTAATTTTTATTTTAAACAGTATTGTTCTATGGTTAGTTTTAAGTATTTTTAATTAAGATATATTTTAATTGTAGTGAAAAAAAATATATGAGTTCGCTTTAATATTTGGGCAATTTTTTTAAGCAAAGTAAATCAATTAAATGTTTAATTGATATTTTTTTTTTAAAACAAACTAAAAAATATGTTTTTTACAACAATGAAATAATATTTTTGACTTGTGGATAAAATTTAATCAAAGTTACGAATCACTACTATTTTTTAGCAAATATTTTTTAATCTTGAATTAGGAACAATAGCATTGAAACTCTAATTGCGAAATCTTTTAAATATGATTTAATTAAATATGTAGCTAAAAAATAATTTATTTATAAAAGGAATTTTTTTTAACCAGTTCTGGTATTTTGAGTAACAAAGACTATGAATTTTAAATATTGCAATGTGTCACATTTTTTAATTAAATAAATAATAGTAAATTAAAGTCACTTATAAAATGTGTAAATTCGAACATTATGTTAATATTGTTGTTATGTTAAAGTAAATTACTTGTGGAATTGAATATATAGTTAATATGACCATCATACGTCATTTTCTGTTCCATGTCTCTGTAACAATGCGGTCGCCTTAATTGCTTATTTTTTTTGTTTTCAAGATGTCTATAAAGCAGGGATCGGCAAGTCGAACAATAAAATACGCTCTCGAGTGTGACACCCGGGCCGGGACCGTTTTACGGTGATCAATTATTCAAAATATAGACGGGGCACAAATGTACGAGGCAATTTGAATATGGCTCCGGGCCACGAATGGTCCCACAGAGGTTACAAATTTGAATTTTAAATATGAGACCAATTTATGCTCTAATGGAACACACGTACACACACATAGACACTGTCTAACGCATACGTCTATCGGTAATATGTAGAAAATTAAACGCCCGTTGGCTAATTTCGGATGCAAATGCTTAAACGATCCGTTTTAGCCATCAGCAGACGTTTTGCTAAAATATTGTGTTATCTGATTTTTCCAATTGGTAAAAAACAATTCAAACAACCGAAAAGAACGTCTGGCGTTCAGGTTTGAGTCAGATTGTTTTTATTTTTGAGACAACATAATAATTTTTCGTTGTCGAAAAATAAACGTAAACGTTTTAGCAGTGCTACCTATTCATTTAAAAATATTGATAGAGATCCTATTATTATTAATTTAAATATTAAATCTTATAATTGCTTTTGATATTATAATTTCTGAAAATATTTATTTAATGACAAAAATCAGATGTATGTGGTATATTAAGAGTATATAATAAATTGTAAAGTTCTCTAAAAAAACGTTTGTTTTGTGGCAATCACCTGTCAAACTCTGACTGTGAGGAAAACATGGTTGCAATATGTGTTAAAAGCGCAATAAACAATATTATTTTAATCTTTCCGACCCGCCTAAACGAGCATTTTGAACATGATGATCAGAAGTTATTTAGCATATAAAGCAATATGTGCTTATACATTTAGGGTTGATTTTTTTAAAATTAATTGGTTAGTTTGGTTACACTACATATTTTATAGATTTTAATGGTATAAATGGACTATTGGGATTTTTTTAGATAACTAATAAAAAGTATATTATATATTTTTTATACCTTCATTCTAGATGAATCGCAAGTGAAATAAAATAGTATTGACGGTGTTACTCCACACCGAGCAAGCATACATTAAATAATTATTTTCATTATATATTCTCTTAAGTATAGAGGGTCGCAATAGCAGCAAGTGCTTATGAGCATAGTTTAAAAATTTATTTGGTAAATTAAAGCTTGGATTTTAGGTAAACCTAAATTTGTATTTAGTGTTACTGCTCTGTTCCTATTGGAAAGGCGGTTAAAATTTTTGTATACGTTTCGTAAATGTAATTTACTCTGTTTTATTTTGGTTGAATTTACAATATTTCTATTTTAAATTTTGAAAAAGCTGTATTTTCAGCGTATTTTATATTTTGAGGTACTGTTCGTATGTAATATAAAAAAAAACGAAGTATACTTTCCTGAAGAACTTCAGCTAGAATTTTACGCGCTATTGAAATTTTTATTGAAACAATGTAGCTTCTACTTCTCTTATATGAGCATATTAGGCGTAGAAGACAGTCAGGAATTTTATATTTGTATAGTTTATGAATCAAATCGCTATGCGATAGTGTCGAAAGCTTGTTATATATCAAACATAATTTTTAATATTAAAATAATCGCATATATGCTCCATCAAACTATTAAGTTATTGTGTCATTAAGTGATTTTTGCGGAAGCTAAACTTTTTGATAATAATTTCATAGATTATCTAAAAGTATTTTACTAAATTATGGTTTTAAACTAATTTATCGATTACTAATCGTAATTGTAGGATAATTATTGTGCTTTTACATCGAATGAATTTTTGCGGTTTTCCAAATGGTATGAAAATAGCTAAAGTATAAACAAGCATTCAAGTTGTTTGTTTAGTATAGAATGCATATTCCAGGAAGGTGTTTAATCAACGTATTATCTAATTTGTCAATTCCAGGAATCTCTCTAGCTAACTTTACAAATTAAATAGTTATCTATGGCGGATGTTTCTATTTATTTATCAGTCTATTTGCAGGGATTTTCACGGAAAACAAACTTTGTTTGTTAATGATTTTATTTCCCAGAAATTCTCCTAAATGTAAAAGGATTATTGTTTTAATATTTAACTAAGTGACATAAATAAACTAATGGGGCGATAGCTAATCATAATTGTAAGATAATTTCTTAGATTCGTGAGTATGCGTCAGAAGAACTAATAATTGAAAATTTATTTATTTATTAATTTAATATACAGATATTTATAAAACACATTAGAAAATAAAAAAAACGCAAGGCTGATAGTGATTAACAGAGTTTTTTCTTCTATGAAATCCAAGTTTTAACATAGTTGTTGTAAACTTGAAATTTGATCCACTACTAATGCAATTTTTCTGGTATTTTTCTATGTTAAAAATTCTAAGGCTTTCCAACGAGTAAATAAAATTATTGTTTTAATGTATAATTTTTTTATGAATACTATAAAGCTTTTAAGCAAATTAAATAGGACGAATTGGATTGTTGTAAATTATATTTAAACTATAAGTTTTTCAAATGTAAGCTATATTTTACAAGCAAATATTATTCGTTGACGTTTTGCATAAAAATCAAACTAGCATAAAAAACAACTTTTCATACGTACTATTGTATGAAAAACATAATAGAATTGATTAATTATGTTTTGCTTTTATTTCGAAAAAAACTAACTTAAGGTTTGTCGCGTAGCGTTGAACCTTATTGATGAGTCCAATCAATCGACAAAGGGTCCGTTTCTGATGGGGTCTCCAAACACGAAAACAGAATCCACTTGCTTCGTAACATGTCGACAATAGACCGTGACATCAGTGTGTCAAATCGCAGACTATGTGAAAGGACAACAGGAACATTGTTCGCGTGACCAAGCATCGGAACAGGTATGATCCTTAATTTTTTCAGGTTGAAAAAAAGCGTTGAATTTATTTTTGAGAACGCGTCTGTACATGTTGGTTTTTGGGAGTGTGATCGTCGTTTTTTGTCGTTGATTTATCAAAACGCCATATTGGTAGGATACATGGTGACTTAACATAAATTAAGAGCTTTCTACATATGTTCTATATAAAACATCTCAATAACCATTGTTTTTGTCCTATAAACATATTTATTAAATCAAAGTTCTTAATTTGTATTCACATATAAAGGACTTTGAAATTAAATATTATTTTATTCAAGTTTACTTATTTTTGAATATAGAAAAAATCATTCTCCTTAACCTTATCATTGTGATGCAAAAAAATCTGTGTACTCCGGTGTTGTACACTCAATGTACATGTAAAAAATTTAAATGTATTTTTATTATTAATGAATTTCATTATAAATATTTTAATATACGTTTTAAAATCGAGTTTGTATTAAAGCATAAATTAAAAAACATAAATTGTACATACCAAATATTAATTTTATAAAAACCTCTGTACGTTAACATCACTTTTACTACTTCTGATAATTACATATTTATTAAAATTAGATTAATGAAAATGCTAATGTATCGTAGAAATAACCAAAAAATAAAACACTAATAAAATAGCATGTATACTTGGTGTACATCGTAGTAAAGAAAATATTAAAACGCGCTTTAAATAGTTGAAGTGTCTATGTATGAAGTAATATGTACATAACCTAAATATTTAATTAAAATTATAATTGTAAATATATAAATATAGAGAATTAAGGCTGTTCTTAATTTTTCTTTAAAGAGAAAAATTTATACAATCCTCTTTTTTGGCTGTGTATCGAAAATTATTATATTTACACTGCATTTGAAAATTAAATAAAAATATTTTTACACTAATCTAAGTACTTAAAATCAACATACAAATTATTAACAACATTTATTTCAAAAAAATAAGTTAACTCGAGTGATTTACACATATAATAAAAAAGTCACTAGTTGTTTGTATTGACATAAAACTTATTCCATAATAGTGTAAGTAAAAATCTCGGTTTAATTTCTTAGCTGGCTTGATTTGTTATGCTGTATTAAAATTTAAAAATTCGTTAAAATGAATTTCTCTTAAAGAAATATTTGGAATATAAAAAAACACACAATTTTCTTTCTCGCATTTTTAGACCATTTATGTGAATTTTTAAGAAATTTTTTCTTCTTAAATTGTGAATTTTTAAATTTTTTATCTATGTGTTTCTTGTCTATGTATATTATAGATAATTAGTAGTAATATAATAGTGATTTCTTAGGATAACTAAATGTAGCTTATTCCATAGTTATTAACCCAAGTTTCTGAATGAATTTGAAAGGTAAAAGCCGACATTTCTCAAGCACCGTTTAAAAATATTGAAGAAATATTGCAGAGATTTTTTATCTAGTATTCGAATGATAGGAATACAAATTGATGTTGTCATCGTTTTAATGTTTAGTTTGTGACTTTTGGCATCTTTGGAATGTCCGCCTAGGCCCTCGAAGGGCTTGAAACCGTCAATTTGTCTCGTTCGACCGCGATCATCATCACCACCACAAAACATATAGCTTCCGAAGGTATATCTTCGTCGTCGTCGTCATCGTATCAAAGAGTCGCCGAACAACAAAGCCAACCAATTTGGTAGCCGCATTGTTGACGACACCCCCAAAGGTCTTGAGTTATGCGGTTACTGCGTGGATCTGGTGGGTTCGAATTTAACCGCATCGAAATTATGTATTCGGAGAGCTCTTAGAACATGTAAAATTATGCAAAACGATCATTTTTCGAATTAAAGTTGATAAAACAGGTGGAATTAAACATGCGGACAGGTGAGGACGATGGGATTATTTATAAAATTAAGCAAATAGATATGTAAGGTAAAAAGATAAGAGATTTTAAAGACATTCAAAATACGCAATAATAGTAGCTTTTTAAGATTACGGTATTTTTTATGGCAAAAAAAATATATTGAATACATCTGTTCAAAACTCTTGTGAAACAAAGTTTTGCGTGTTTCTTCTATTAAACTAGTATTGTACTGATTTAAAAATGTACTGATTTAAAAATTATTGTACTGATTTAAAATAAACACAATATTAATATTATTAATTTATTCAAAACATAACGATATATTGATTTAAAAATTATTAATTTTATCTTAATATTTATAAACTGTTATTGTATTGTTGTATTTTATAAAAACAGACAAAACAATTTAAATACTCACTAATATTATAGTGAGATTTATTGACTAATAAATTAATTATAAAACTTACATTTACAAATCAGCTATTTATTAGCCCTAATGTTGTAATTTAGAAAACAATCAACGTAAGTTTGATATTTAAAATATTTCTAATAGAGAATAAGTGTATTCAAGGTATCACAGACTTGTTGTAAAATTACTGTTCTTTTATCAGTCGTTAATAATACATCAAACTCTTTAGTTAAAGCTATCTTTATTATCTTTGAATAATTTAGTTAAATAGCAAGAAAAATATTTGCAATATATATTTATATTTGTTTTATTATCTTTATCTACAAAATATGTATTTTATTATTATCAAGTCTATATTTTTGACCAAAACAATTTTTTTTGTTCAATATTTTCTTACAATAAATTTAATAATCAAATTGTATTTTAGATTAAAATAATTCCATAAATAAATTAAATAAATTTGTAAAATATGTTAATTTGAGTAATAATTATATAAAAATGCGTCTGTTCTTGTTGTTGTCTTTCAATCATTTAGAAGATCGATATGAACACTTATCAATTTAAAATAGCTACTTAGATAGATCAGATCAGACAATAAAAGTAAAAGTGGATGTTTTTCTCAGGCTTCTCAGGATCGTCTAGGTCAATTCGTCGTAGCTCCGCTTGGTCTATAACTAAATTGATTGAGTACAGCAGTGTTCCGGCTTATGTATGATTAAAAAAATATTGAAAAGTCAAACACCCCTTTCAGTTCTCGATTTTTTTACCAATACAGATAATTTGGGTGAAACCAGACACTTTGTTTTTGTCTGATACATATCTTATAATAAGATTTTAGCGCGTGTAACGGCGTAACAAAGATATTTAGCAACGTGATTTTCATATAAAATGTGCTTTTTGGGGTATGCTACCTGTTCAGCAACATTTTTGTTAAAGTGAGATCCAACGGTTTTAGTGTATTATTAAAAGATAGCATATGCTTTTATTTATATAAAGTGATGAATAAAAATATACGCTTTTCTCGAAAATCTTGTATAAACTAATTGTGATTTTATAAAAACCAAAAATTATTAATTTTAATTAAGTAAATTAAATTTATTTATAACTTATTCTAGCTGCAGATACAAAAATAGTCTGTGTTACGATCTTTAATAATTAGTTATGATGCCTGACAATTATAATGATGTATTTTATATATGTACTAAAATTCTCCCAGAATACCTTATATATTTTTTGTGAGAAAAAATGCAATAAACTTGGTACTTGCTCACTAAAAAGGTAAAATTAAAAGAGACTAATAAACACACGAATTCTTCCATATTTTACACTTCCATTTGAATAACATTTGTATATTATGATTATTATTACATATATTTTTTGAAAAAAACTGTATCAAACACTGTAGCAAAATCAAAAATATAATTTAATTTATTTTATTTTATACTTTAATATGTACGATTAAAAAAAGCAGCAAGCCTATTTAATTGGTACTCTTAAGCTACGATGATAACACTGCTGGCGGTAAGACTTATTCGTTTGCAGATGCAACGGAAGGACGTTTTTTGTCGATCAACGTTCGCCGATCTTTCGTATTAAATAGTTAATAAATACATCTAGATGAGCTTGAAACTATTATTACTATTTTTATTCTTTCTATTGACTTTTTGATCAATTCAAAAATCATTATTTTTTTAAATTTTATATAATTATAGATAAATGATAAATAAAAAAGTTTAAAAAGGTTTATGTTTGTATGAATTCCTTGAAAAATAATTACTTCTGAAATTATTTTAATTGTATTAGGATGTTGCTAACTTTCTAAGCTACAGATAATAATATATATAAAATGTATATATACATAATCAATAATAGCAAATGCAACACCTATAAAAAATGCATCGATAACAATAAATAAAACAGGGTTAATGACTGTAGTACTTACTTTAACTTACTTTACAAAGAAAAATACTACTCTGTAAAATAGGTATTTTGAATGGAAACATGATTGAAAATAGATAAAAATATTAACAATACACTTACATTATGTTACAAATGCTCCAAAAAATACATTAAAAATAGCAATTTATCATACAAAACATAAAAAATAGGAAAATATATTCCCAATTAAGCTAACACTGCGAAAATGTCTAAGATAATTAAATTATTTTGTGCTTAATCAATAGTAAAGTTACTCTTAGACTATCGATATAAAATATACATCTGAAAATCGCCAGAATGTCTATCTATCATACTATACAAATTTACAGATTTAAATTCGAGCACAGCTCGACGTTAGTTACACCGCTCGCAAGAGGTTACATAGTCATGCTTTACAAAGAACACCCTACCAGATTCTATGGAAAACTGATTCCATTACGTAGAACTGTAATGGGCCTTCGATACCTGCTTACACGAAAATAATCGAATAGATCCAAGCGTGTCCAACGGAGTTCCCGAACTAAAATTCCTGGAAAATACGTCCCAGTTCTCAGAAGCCGCTCCATTAGTCCTTATCCTATGAGCATAAATCCGAATTGAACTCTTATATCTTATACATTCAAATGGAGTAAAAGCAGGTCCCGGTCACGCTCGGGCAGTCAGAGAAATGTCCATCGGGTGACCATGATTTATCGTGTGTCAATAAGTGCAGTGCATTTTCCTAGGCACGACGCAGATAATAATAACGCGCCAAACGTCAGGAGCGCAATTACAGGTAGCCTTTGGTAAATTCGAGCGAAATTACTGCGAAGTTGAAGTAATTGATGTGTTTTGTAAATGTTGGCTAATGTGGATTGAAAATTTTAATTTAAGGCAGTGATCATCAAACATTCTAAGGGTAGTGCAAAAAAATCATCTTAAAAATTGGACAGAGAGTAACTTTACTATTTAAAAAATAAATTACTTTTATGGTGCTGTAAAGTATTAGGTTTTTATTTCATATTGTGAAAACGTAAGCATGGAAAATACACGATTACAATAATTATTATCCCTTTATAATAGTTAATTCTCGTGTAAATTTCAGGAACCAGCGCCTGCTTAAATATTTAATTGAATCAATAAAATTTAAATGAATCATTATAAGTAAAAAAATGTGTTTGTTTTTTAAATAGGATAAATTTATTGTAAATATTATTTCATAGATAATTTAAAAAAAAAACATAATTATTTTGGGCTGCCTTTGCAGCTGTGTGCTGGTTTTTATTTATTTTTTTAATAAAAAATGAGTGCTGAGGGACCGAACCCGCGGCCTCTGGATTATTTGTCCAGCACCTTACAGATCTTAATAAATATATGTTGAATTGAAAATAATAAAATTGCATCATCAGCTTTATCATTAGACCCTAAAAAAATATTAGTTTAGAATTATTATTAAAAATCACTAGTCAAAGAGTTTAAGTATAAATATTTTTTTATAATATAGCAGCAAAAATGTAAGTTTTACCACTAATATTATTACTGAAATAAAATAAAGCTTTACCATTAAATTGTATACTATTCCAGGACAATAAACAGAATGACAGAAATAAGTAAAAGCTTTTCCTAATAATACATCTGTATTAAACTGCCTTTGACCGCACGGACGTTGATTTAACTGAACGGTTTAATTTAATTTTGGTCCCACAATAATAAAACGCTACGGCTGGGGATTGCAAATTATTATTCATTGGGTTTATTGCTGTGCGTTATTGTGATTGTGATTGGATTCTTCAGAGTCGTGACGAAGCCGACGATATAAAATGTGCCACTATTGCCACCGACTGGATGTTGTGCAACAAATATTGAATTGAAAAAAATATGTGAGAAGACAGTATCAGGGTCGCACCTGTCATTCATAATTGTTGAAAATCGTATTAGATGTTAACTCTGATTGATTTTTGAATGTATCTCAATCGAAATGTGGCGTGAGAGGTCGTATAAATATATATAGATATCATAAGATATACCATGTCTATAAATATTTGCAGCTCTTTTATTTGCAATAGGTGTTTAAGTTTAACACATGGATGACGGGCCAGAAGTTTGGGAATCTCAAATGAAATATATACATGTTTTTTTTGGTACATGTGCACATTTACTGTAGGTATGTTTTACCGGCAAGGCCAAACGACACTAAAAACTCGTCCAATTATATTTACGACTCAGCCGACGTGATCTCATCACATCGATTCGATTAATCTTTGGTTAATTGCCAAAATCGTAATGTCGACGTCTATTAAACGCGGACAAATTAATAGTCCGTTCTTGTGCGAACTAAACTCCGGAGGTCTATAAAACTCAAAAGGCAGGGGTGTAAAACATTCTTTATTGGTGATAAATTATGATGTTGTTATGTATATTCAGTCGCTACAAACTTGCCAACGATACCTTTACTAACCAGAGACGTATCAAAAAAAATTTTAACTCTCGAGACATTCGACGCAAGTCGCAAACTTTATTACAATAATGCGTGAGCTCGATATCAAGTCATGGATTTACTTCACACTCCGATACAAAGCTGCGCTACGCGCACTGCTGACTTCACTGCTATGCATTGTGTGGTACATACCAATCTGTAATACTATTTTTGTTTAAAAATATATTAAGACAATTAAAAAATGCGCAAAAAAAGTTTACGTTATTTTAAATGCAATGAAGATGATAAAATTGCACATACCTACTATTTTTTTAATATTTTTATGAACATGGACATGCTACAAGAAGATGAAAAAATAAGGAAATGATTATGTTTTTATAATTCCAGATATCAATGACGTCATTGATATTCCAACGATATCATCAGTGAAGATTTACCTCTGAGATGACGTCAACATTCACGCTGATTGGACCCGAGCGTCTTGGAACAATAATGCCAATGTGTCACTCGTTCCAACTGAAAACAATGACATGTCGCAATTGCAATGGCAGTGCACGACGGACAGAGAAGGAAGCCGAACGATAGATTTGCACAAGCTGGCTGACCGGTAATGCCGATACGTGATGATCGAGTCGTGACGACCTCGATGATCGAGTGGCGAAAGTGAGAGGGGATCACATGTGTGGATGCTGTTTTGTGGATGGGACAAAAAACGCGCTCGTAAATCACGCGCGTGTATGTAGAAAATTGCGACTCGAACTGTCTGTCTATGCTATTATTTGTAAAAGAGAGAAAAAAACACGAGTGGATGGAATAATGACATCGTTAGGCTTTGCGCGTGCGCGTTGAAAAAATTGAAGAAAATAGGCGTGGTTAAAAATTTGTTGATGATTGAAGTTGTTATAGTAAAATAAATTTTCACTGGAATTATGAAGATTCGTAATACTCTTAAGATCTAGGAGTCTCTTAAAGTCGTTTACCGATTTTAAGAAACAGGGCAAATTTTCGTGTCAGCAAAAATATTTTTATTTAAAATATTTTTATAATAAAATATTGATCTTAGCTCTTACCTATTTGTATATATATATTTATTAGCTCATTCAGCTTAAGAATCACACTACAGAAACGGTCCTTCCATCGCAAAAATGTCACCACCAAGTATATGCCGCCCGGGGCGGTCCACTCCGCTAGCTACGCCACTGTCTAGTAGACTTTAACACACATAGTATACCACTCGTTGTCAGCTAGTAGGCGTGATTTTATTTTTTCTCGATATATTTGTACTGCTGCTGTTTAATCTCTGTGCTTTTTGGAGATTTCGCGTGATGTAGACATGTATTTTGTTTTATCTGCATTTAAGTAAAGTCCAATACCACTTCTCTTTTAAGGTTTTTTACGTGTACAATCAGTCCACGCTTGGTATGACATATATCGTATTGTATTTAATTAGTCCTGATATTTTATTTTACATTATAAAGCTTCTATCACCAAATTAAAAACCATTATAGAAATCGCATTGTCTTGTCTGACCCCAGACTAAATCTTAAAGCCATCTGTTAAGTTATTCTGTACATTGACTGCAGCTCTTATTCTTTTTAGTGTAGCCTTGATAAGTCTCACGTATTTTTACGGTATTCCAAATATTTTTAATTGATTCAGAATCTTAGTTCTTCATATGATATCAAATACTAGCTTGAAGTACATGTACAAATAATATATATATATATATATATATATATATATATATATATATATATATATATATATATATATATATATATATATATATATATATATATATATTCGTATTTTTTTCCGTCTGTCTTATTAAGTGAATGTGTTCGATTGTGTTTCTGTTTGGTCGGAATCCGGACTAGTAGTCACCTATAATTATTTCACCATAATTCTGCAGCCATTTATAAAAAATATAGAAAAATACTTTATATGTTATATTAAGGACAGTTATTTTTTTATAGTTCCTGCATTTAGTTTTGTCTCCCATTTATATTTTATATTTAATACTTTGGGAGTATTTCCTGTTTATGTATATGTTTTTCATAAATTATGTCATTATAGTGTCTGTTACTGTGGCTATTTTCCTATTTAGTCCTTTCAATGATTCTGAAAGTTCTTGTAAGATAAGCTTGTTTTCATCCACTGTATGAAGCCTGTCCTCTACCGATTTTTAGTATTTATTCAATGTGTCTTCCCTAATTTTTTTATAAATCTATTTTAACTTTCTCTGACCTTCAGTTAGTCCTGCTTTTGCTTTATTTTTACTTTTACTAAGGGCCCATACGCACTGTCGGCTAGCCGCCGGCGACTAGCGGCCGCCGGCTCAAAAACGTAGGCAAAAACGCTCTAGACATGGAACTTGTCCTATTGCAATAGTGTGAGTAAATATGTATACTAATCTGCACTGATTGGACCCTGTAAAATAATTTTTGACGTAAAGACCTTTTAGTGGACGGCGATAACATAGGGATGGTTTAGGATCAAGCGGTAGCGGCGAAATACTTTCCCTATCGCTCGCTCGCGTGTTAAGTGACTGGAGTGAGTGAGAGATAGGGCATTCGGACCGTATCCCCTTATCGCTCACACACTCTCGTCACTTAACACGCGAGCGAGCGAAAGGGAGTGTATCTCACCATACGCGCCTGTCGGTGTTAGGTATAATGGGTGTAAGTCAGTAGGCAATTGGCACAGAGCGAAGCTGTCGTCTATTGAGTACACGGTGTTTATCAAGTATTGAGATGTCGGAATACAGCAAATTAGGGCAAGGAAGGGCATTATCGGGACAAACTAAAGAAATGGCTTTAAACGTATATACATATTTTAAAAAGATGGACGATACTAGCAAATCGGTAATTATTGATAAAATGACAATAGATTCAGTAAAAAAACTAGTGGAAGAAAAAATAAATATCATAACTGCCAACGAATGGAGTAATGTCTGCCGAAATGCAATAAAAAATGAAAAAAAATATGAAATCAACGATATTGCCATGGATGATATTATGAATAATATGACTTTAGTGTTTAGTGTAAACGAAGATTCGGACTCTAGTTCAGAAGATTCCTTTGATGGATAGATTATTTTGTCTGCAATTTTTGTATTAATTATATATGTCATTCACGTATTTAATACATTTTAAAATCGTCATAATTTCTAAAGTATTTAATATAATTTAATAAAATTCTAAATTCACCATATACATACCAAGTTTACAAATTCTAAAGATCCATAGAAAAACCATTGATATTACTTTAGTAAATCTATCACAATGCGACAATTAAGACAAAAAAAATCCCTTCCGCCAGCCGCATGTCAATAAACCATCCCTATCCAGGTATAAAAAATGGTTTGAACATAATTGCAACAAAAAAACAGTCCATTGAAAATCTGACATAAATACGATCTGTTTCATTTATTATTTAAAAATAAATGCTACAAAAAAATAATATTAGAAAATAAATTAATAACAAAATGTAAAACATTCATCAAACACCCTGTGACTCACACACACGCAATCGGACAAGTTCTGAGTCTAGAGCTATAACTAGACTAGGCGGCTAAGCCGAGCGACTCGAGGTCGGGTAGTACATTCGCGAAGAAATTGCAATATTAATTTTAAAGAGAAAAAAATATTATTTTAATTTCAATATAATATTCAATTTCCCCGTATGAAATATAAATGTATATATCTCACACAATTTTTTAGATGCTAAATTCATTAAATAAATCGAGAAGCAAGAAATAATATAATATAATTGTACATATTATTTCACAATATTTTTTTTTCGTTATCAATATTCATATAAAATTATTGTAAACGATTCGGGATTCAATTTCTACGATGAGCTTTTCGGTGTCGAAACCATTTTGTGTGAATGATGTATAAGTCGCCTCGAAAGTCGCTCCTCGTGCGAATGCACTCATCTAAACCCATGCTTTTATAGGTTGCCGCGACAGGCAAGTCGCCTGTGCATCACCCCTGCACAGGATCGCGCCTGACGCTCCGGCGACTCGGCGCCTGCGTGCGTATGCACCCATTTAAAACCATATAAAGTACAGTCGCCGGGCGGCTAGTCGCCGGCGGCTAGCCGACAGTGCGTATGGGCCCTAAAAAGTGACAGAATCATAGTTTACTACCCTCTTTAGGGCCCATACGCACTGTCGGCTAGCCGCCGGCGACTAGCGGCCGCCGGCTCAAAAACGTAGGTAACTAGACTAGGCGGCTAAGCCGAGCGACTCGAGGTCGGGTAGTACATTCGCGAAGAAATTGCAATATTAATTTTAAAGAGAAAAAAATATTATTTTAATTTCAATATAATATTCAATTTCCCCGTATGAAACGCTTTTTGTTTCCCAAATGCAATTATTATTGTATCTATATTGTGTTAATAAGATTAATTTAAATCGAGAAGCAAGAAATAATATAATATAATTATACATATTATTTCACAATATTTTTTTTTCGTTATCAACATTCATATAAAATTATTGGAAACAATTCGGGATTCAATTTCTACGATGAGCTTTTCTGTGTCGAAGCCATTTTTTGTGAATGATGTATAAGTCGCCTCGAAAGTCGCTCCTCGTGCGAATGCACTCATCTAAACCCATGCTTTTATAGGTTGCCGCGACAGGCAAGTCGCCTGTGCATCACCTCTGCGCAGGATCGCGCCTGACGCTCCGGCGACTCGGCGCCTGCGTGCGTATGCACCCATTTAAAACCATATAAAGTACAGTCGCCGGGCGGCTAGCCGACAGTGCGTATGGGCCCTTAATAATAATACAAGATCTATTTAAATGTATTATATTCGGGTATTTTCCAGGAACTCTTGTGTATTATTTTAAACTGAAAGCATGTACTACTTATGATAATAATATTTGCCGCCGCAAGATAAGTGGATTTAAGCAAAATAATTAATAATTTAAAAATATTTAATATATTTTTAAGACTTTACAGAAAAGTACCTATATGTATTAACCAGATTTAACCAAAAAAAGACAACATGAAACAATACTTAAAGAATGTTATACTTAGGCATTATGATTTTTTATGCATTTCTCGAGAAATAAAAAATCTTACTTTCACTTCTTGATTATTTTGAGAGTTAACAATAAAAAATATATGTAATATATAGTGCAGCGTACGCCAGGACTTCCATTTTTTACGTATACATTCGCGCGTGCTATGGGCGGTTACAAGAGGAAAGTCGTTTACGTCGCACAAAAATACGATTGTGATCTGTTTTTATTTCTATCTGCGCTGCAATAACGGTTATTATCGCAAAATTGAAGCGATAATTAATATTACCAAAATTACTGTATTCATTAAGAAGTGCTTGCAAACAAAAATTACTCTATTCATTAAGAAGTGTTTGCAGAAAAATGGGTTAAAGTTTAAAGCAACGAAGACAATATTATCTTAACTACAAACACGCAAAGTTGGTGAAATAATTTCTAGAAAAATATAGCAAGTTTCAAGAAAATATATAAATTTTCTATACATATTCAAAAAAATTAATGTAAAGTAAAATGTATCGTTTTTTAATTTATTGTAAATTTATATATTATAGAAAAACTTAATACTCTTATTTTTTTATTAAAGAGAAATTACACTTTTTGCTTGCTACAATTAATACGGTTTATTTTTATCTGCTGCCTGCAGACTCTCTTAAAATAAATTTGGTGGCCCATTATCGTGTATGAGTTTGACACCACTGGTGTAGGCTATATTTTCCTGCAACTTATTTAAATTCTGGTTCATTTCCCAATTTTACATTATGTGAAGAAACTTCTACGCAAGCTTTCATTACGTCCTCATAAGCGTATAATCTGTCCTTGCTTTTTTCATGCAATTCCTCAGGTGGGGCATAGGCATTTTTTATAATGAAATTAAAGAGCTTTCCTTTCAGCTTATGTTTGCATATTTTCCTGTTTATTAGTTCGAACCCTGTTTACATGCTGATCTACTATAATTCATTAGAAACATTGATATTTTGAAAATATGCAGATTCGTATATTTGGCTAGCAATGATACCTGGCGTTGCTTGATTTATTATATTTGAAAAATAGGATGTAAAATTAATACTAAGTAATTTTAAATTCAATACAGAAACTTTAAGAAATTGTTTCTGAGATTTATTTATGACCATGCAAAAGCTAGTTTTTTCAGAAATTACAATATTTTAAAGTTAAAAGGCACGCCAGTCGGTCTTAAAATATACAATGAGTTACAACATATTTGTGTTTGTCGCAAATATATGTGTTATGAATATTTTAATGCATAATCAATGTGAATCTATGTTATGTAGAAAAATTTCACCTTCAGCTTTAAAAACTCAATGAAGAATTGTACTATCACCATGTCAACAGATCTATTATATCACTTATTGTCACTTTTGATTTGTTAACATAACAGCATAAAAACTAGTTTTTGATAGTACACTTATGTTTCAAATGCACTTTAGTCATATCATGATGTAGATTAGCAATTTTTAGTGCTTTATGTCTCAGTACCAAATTTCACATTACGACCTGACCAAACGCAAAATTGTCGATTTATAGGTGGTTTGATCTAAATCGGCGTTCGACAGACCTCTGTCGGTTTCGTGTAAGTGCATTTCGGTGTCACATCAAGTTGCGGTATCGGCCGTTGCAAAATGCGTTTCAAAACCCATTAACACCTTCCCTTGCATGCCGTCGCCGATATAGAATCGCCGAGTCACCTCGGACATAACTCACGGTGCCACCGATTCCGTCACGCTAACTTTACGGTGACCGAGTGAAATCGGCGCTGTAATTAAAAGAAGAACGCGACGAACAATAAAAAAAACGTATAGACGGATATCGACGAAGCATTTGCTGTTTGTTGTTCCCCTTCCTCGGTGACGCCACGACATGCTTGCATCACGCCCCTTCCGACACCAGAGTCGAATTGTTACGCTTTCCATTTTTCAGTATTGTGTGTGCAAATACTCCAATGCGGTATTTTGCAATCACCTAATCACACATGACAGAAAACGGCTCTACGACGATATTAATTACACTTCAGCAGCTTGAATACAAAGGAGAGTTTGTGTATAGAAGGATATATTGCGGAAGAAGTATATGTAATTAATAAAAACGTATTTTAAGATTAAGGTTAAAAGTGAACTGGAACCATCCAAAACGCCGTTCCTGTCAAAAAACTTTTAAATACTGACATTTTTATCAGATATCAAACTAAATTTACGTTTTCGTAAAAAGCTGCGAACGTTAAGATTTGAACGGAACATTAAAGTCTAAATTTTACAACTTCAAATTATATTTTAAGGTAAGCTTTCGCTTAACAAACAAAAACAAACAAAAAATCTGTTGGAATGATCTATCCTAATTTAAAAAAAAACAAATCTGATTTTATTTTTAGTAAATAAAATTTGTTTTGAACATATAAATAAAACCCAGCAGTAAAAGTAAACGGTACAGTGATCATTGTGCAAACGACAATTGCGCACAAAATATATATTATTAAAAAAATAATGTCATAATAAAAGTATTATTTTAAAAATATTTTTTATTTACATGTATGCACATACATTTGATTATAGGTAATTATACAAATAAATACTTAAAATATAACGAAAAATATAAAACAGTTAAAATCAAAAGTAAAATAAATTTGACAATCAAAAAATCATCGATGTTCAGAATTTTCACTGTGTGTAATTTTCGTGTGTGCAATTTTTGTTTGCAATAATCCGGTCATTAAAGTAAACCTATACTCTTTGTAACATCGCTTCAGTAAAAGATTTGGAAATGGAACGATGCTTAGAATTAAAAAAAACCTACAGAATCGAAGAACTGTGAGTCACAAGCTTAATTAATAAAATATAAAAATCAGGTTATATCAGTAAAGACATTTTCAACTGTTGTGACCGTGGCACGAATCTGTATTCCTGGATTCTAGCAAAATAAAAGGGTCTGATTTTGTTGTCGATGAGTCACTCTGTATCCCGCCTTTCCTGGAAACATTTTTTATTTTGTCCTTGTTTGGTTTCGTGACACATGATTTACAAGAAGTATCCGACTTTAGTGAAATATTGTAGTGCGGACTTTATTGTACCCAACAGCCCGTTTTTTTTCTGATTATGAAATGTTATCATAAACAGATCAACTAATGTTTTTTTTTATATTTTACAATTTTTTTTTTAATTTCATGATGGTTTAAATGGTTATTTAAACCATTAAAGTATTGCTTATTTTTATAATACAAAAAGAGAATTCCTTATCGATATTTATTTACTATTTGAACCGATTATTTTATAAGTTTTTACTGCTTTACAGTTTTATTTAAAAAAATAAGTTTGTGTTTCTTTTAAATAATATAATATAATTTATATTTTTAGTATTTATATATAAGTTAGAAAATAATATGTTACCACACTATTTTAATAAGTATTTAATAAGAAATAAAGATGTACATAAATATAATACTAGAAATAGAGAAAATTTAAAGATAATTAAGTATAAGAAAACGAGTACGGCTAGGGGAATTATGTACGGAAGTTTTGATTTATATAATAGTCTTCCAAGAGAAATCCGAAACAGCAAAAATATAACGGGTTTTATAAATGGAATAAAAAAACACCTTCGTACATATAGAAATAAATTATAATATTAAGACTTTATTATTGTATATTTTTATTTTTTATTTCTGTTATGTATTTTTTATATATTTTTATATATGTTTACTAAATTTGTTAGATGTAAAGATTAGCTATTAAGCTAAATAAATTAATAAAATAATAATAAATAATAAAGGAAAACTTTATTAAATCATTTTTATGCCTAGAAGTAATAATTAATTTACATGTGCAATTATTTCCTACGTTATAAATGATTTACAAAGCAGTTAGGAGACATATTTTAACGTAAGAAAATAACTAATGTAATCGTTTATGGTGATGAGAGGAAGAACATTATTGAATCAATAAATACGTAAGATATAGGTTTAAAAAACGAGATGAAGAGTCTTCTTTATTTTTTAATATTAATATATATTTTTTATAATTAAAAGCTTGTCAGTCATTGTCTGGGATTACATGACATTCGAGTATGTAGAAATAAACTAAACAGTATATTTATATGGAACTCGGTTAAAAATATATTTTTTATGATTAGCTCGAATCGTTTTTTCGCCGAATTGTATATTCTGCAGTCAGGAAACTGTCATTCACTTTCAAGAGTAGATGAATATAAAAAAATAGGCGAAAGTCCTCGCAGTCGTTGAGAATTTAATAATAACAATAATTTTGTAGGCAAGTGTGACTACATATTGTATGTGCATGCATATAAAGTAGCATTCGCCTTGATTCTTTCATATCATGCTTTATGATCTCCTCGATCAGGTTGCTTCTTTTTAATTATTTCATGAAATATTCATTAGTCACCGATGCGTCCCCAAGCGTCACGTTAGCTTGCGACATAAAGAAGTCCATACACTATCTATTTTTTAACTTTAATAATATTTTTTTTACAAACATGTTTGTCTACAGTTTTTTTGAAAAAATCAAAAAACCGGTTTACTGATTTTAACCGTCTTCAAAAAACTAATGTTTTAAATTTTTATTGAAAAAAATTCATATTTGTTTAAAATTATGCAAAAAAAATTAATTTATTTGCTTATGAATATAGTATTTATGATTAAAAATCCAGAAATAGATAATGAAATGCACGAAAAAAGTATGTGGTATATTTTAAAATATATTTTTAATTTATTTTGCAGGTAGATTCAATTATGAAAAATTCGAAATAAAATACATTATAAAGGACAAAAACAAATTAATTGCCAAGAAAAATACAAATAGATTATTATTTATACATAGATACAATTTAGAGAATATATATTCAAAATATTATAAAAAATACCATTAAAAATAAAAAAACTCAAAAATACAACAAAATTTTAAAATTATAAATTATAAAATTAAATTTTAAATTTTAAAATTGAAAAATAAAATTTTAAAATTTAAAATTATAAATTACAAATTTTAACATTCATATATTTTGGACAAAAAATAAATGCAATGTTAAAATTTGTATAATTTATCTGTATTATTCGTATATTTAGTATATTCAACTAATTTAAAATCTTTTTGTACTTGAAATGATTCCGCAGAAACGCCTTTCACTACTAGAACAGTCGTAAAAGATGCTATAATTGTACGCATTTCTATAATTAATATTTTTTTCTAAATTGGGGCATTGTTTTTATTCAAAATCATCGATTTTTTGCGTTATTTATAATTAAAAAAAATCATTTAGTTTAAAAATAATTGTAAAATTGATTAACCGATTCAATAAAAGCCGGTTTTCGTGTATTTTTTTAAACTTAGAAAAACCGGTTAATCGGTTTTGGTTTTAACTGAGTTGGACGCCTTATTGCATTCATATTAGATGGTTACTTCGTAGGGATATTAATGTAGTTTCTGATACATAAGTACAGTACTTTAAAAGTTTAAATATTGTACTCTTGTACACTGTGTATACATCACCGGAGCAAATGGAACTATTTGCACCATAAAATGAATGGCAAAGTGAACATTATTTTTTTAATGGTTTTAATAATTAAATTTACATATAAATTAGTAAAAGACTGTATTTTAGTGTTGTTTATATTCATGAATATAAACAATATTATATACTATATTTTTATCTCGCCATCAAAACCAATGATATTTAAATATAGCTTCCATCAATGCTGTCTATATCTGATTCCAGTAAAATTATCCCTCTAACGACATTAGCACACAATTATAAACTCAGCAGCAAACAATTAACAAGTCGGCGTTAATTATTGCCAACGCATTTCCGATGTTTTTAACCAGGGTTTTAACGCGCCGTTTATAACTCGGGAATTTGCTCTCGACTTAAACTCGTATCGTTCAATTTCCGCCTCGCTTTTACGAGTGTTTCGTTATTGACTTTAACCACTGGCCGGGAATAAAAATGGAAAACGGCAAACACTGCCGAGAGTATATCGGCCGCTTTGCTTCCAGCTAGTGGACGTGTATGACAATGGCGGCTGATTTAACAATGGCACAAGTGACTTAATTTGCGACTTAGCACTTGACGCGCCATCCTTGACGAAATAATATGTATATTAAAAAGAAGAAGAATACCTGTCACGCTGTGTACACGCCAGGAAATATGGACGCGGTTGTGGAAGCGTGTAATTATTTGTCGTGGCGATGGTGTCGGACCTAGTTTTTGAGTCTTGTGTGACCTTAGACTGGGTTTAATAATTGAGGAAGACTGTGTGTAATCCGACAAAAATATGGCAAAATATATGAATTATGCATTTTGGTTTGTTTCAGTAAAAAATGTGTACATTTATTTAGAGACGTCATATTTTTTTATAGATAATCTATTAAAGTCTTTCCAATTTTTTTGGTTTTGAAGTGCTTGTAATTGATAAGTACAATATATACTTTTAATTAAGCTTTTGCAGATCATTTATGTATTTCAATAAGTCCCTCAAAATAGTTCTAACTACATTTTCTTCCTTTTATTATTAAGAACGCAAAAAGAGAGGGTATTCTTCAGATATATTTATGAAAATCTGTTCTTGATGAGGAGCTCCTCAATGATCAATAGATTAATTAAATTTGTTGTCCAAGGTTGGTATATATAGAAACGTATGAATCGAAAAAAATATACAAATTTTTGTTTAGGGATTACTCAATTTTCATTGCATGTTTATCATTGAAAGTAATATATTAGGAATTACATATTATTTATTTCCTAAAACTAATAAATAATTTAGTAATGAATTTTGACGACAGTTTTTGTTCTTTTACAGAATAATAGCAATATTTAAGTATGATTCTCATATCGTGGCTTTGAACGACAGGAGCGAGCAGCGCGCGGAGCGATTACTCCCTGAGAAAACAATGAATCCGGACCTCATAATAAAAATTTTGTTTTTTAACATAGTAATATAATTTCTTGAATAAATAATAATATTGTTTCTTGATTGAATAAATAATAATATTTTTTCATAAATTAATAATAATAATAATTAATAATATTCTTTCTATGCTACAATTAAATATAAAAATTAGCTAACGTTGCGACATATTTTCTGAAATAATATTTGATGCGAAAAATTTTAATTAAGCATTAAAAATTATTAATAATATCTACTCATAATATTTACCTAATAATTCATCGTGTTTTTTTCTGCTCAGTGTTGCCGTATAGTGAATTTTCAGTCCAGATCAAAGGCAATAAAATCGTGCCATCGCGGTAATAACGCTTGATTATTAAGCGTTTATTTTAATATTTTTTATAACAATATTACGAGTGAAAATCGAATAAAGCACACTTAAACCGAATTTAGCCCAATAGGAGAGCGCAAAAAAACAATTATCCCTTCTCAGAAGTCAAAAATACACGTCAAAAGCAATAAAATCGTGCCGTCGCCGTCGCAGTGGGAACGCTCGTTACCGAGCGTTCCCACTGCGACGGCACCGACACGATTTTATTGCTTTTGACGTGAATTTTTGCCTTCTGAGAAGTGATAATTGTTTTTGCGCTCTCCTATTGACCAAAATTTGGTTTGAATATACTTTGATCAGTTCTCTTATATTAGAAGTATATAGTAATATCAGTAAGGGTAGCTATCATATTTTTAAAACATATTGTAATACCGAAATTCAGACAAACTAGAGCAATTAGTGAGATGCAATGTCTATCTATACTTAATCTTCAGCTTTTTCCCCCTGAGGATGAGTTGGCTTAGTTTTAATTTTTGACTTGACCTAATGAAATTTCTAAAACTATAATTAGTTTTAAAACTTTCATTCGGTTAGGTTTGGGTTTGAACAGCAAATAAACGTTTCGCTGTCAAACTGTCAAATTGAGTTTTATATACATTTAAGAGCAGCACATTACCAACTATCAGTTAAATTATGTTTTCGCTAGTAGAAATATATATCTACTGGTGAAAATGTATTTGGACTTAACTAGTAAAAATATATCTTTACCAAAATCATATCGGATGTTAATAAATAATGTGCTATATTATAAATATGTAAATATTTATAATATAGCACTACATATAGAAAAGTTAAAATCATATAATTTTACTAGCACCTGCCAGATTATTCATATTTTCACTGGTAGAAATATATATCTACTAGTGTAAATGTATTTCGATATGATTTTACTGAAATGGTATATTTTTATAAAAAAATTATATAATTTTGGGATAGATTCGAGACAGTTTTTCCTAGATTTTCTTTTAGGAATAACCACATGAAACTGAATGTATTTATTTTATTATGCTGCATTAAATTTAGTTGTCAAAATACTGATAATTCAATTTATAAGAACTTTAAATTTATATCCTTCTTTATATAATGAATTTTCAGTTCAAATACCTAAATTTACCGCTACTAATTTACACTCCTTGAATATTTTCTCTCATGTCTAATATTTTTTAAACATGCAAAAAGCAATAATTCATCAATAATTTGCAAAATTTTTTTAACAAAAACAGAAACGCGTCAAAAAAATATAATCTGTCCCTTTGAATAATAATATTTATTGTGAAAGTACTACCTCAAATGTGGGTGATTTTGAAGACAATGTTCCGCTACTTTAATTTCTTGTATAATAAGTATAAAAAAGGGCTCAAGGAACTTATACATAAAATACATCAGTATATAGGTACATCATAAACATCTTTAGTTCAGTTCAGATTGATTATTTGAGGGCGGTTTTTAATTTTTTTATAAACATATTCTTGCTATGATTTTTTCCAGAGTAAGGCCCCTAAAGGAGAACGGGCCCCAGAAATTTGCCCCTTCTTTTCTCTAATTCTCGGCTGACTTGTTTGTATATATTTGTACATACAAGTAGTGTTGAATTTTAGTATATCAGATTTTTAGCAATTTTTTTAATAGTGAAATAATGCTATTTCTGTATTTTAATCTTATTAAACTTTTTGGCTAAACATTTTATGCAGTTTCAGGTGAGCCTCTCTCTTATTCTCTTATTCTCTATCAAAATAAAGATTGATACATTCTATTTCTATTGAATATGCATATATTGCTACGATTTTAAATATATGTATTAGCTAAATCATTTTAAATAGACCATTGTCAAAATATTTCTAGTCGAAAATTTCCCCATGTTTATACGCGCGATGCGAATTTCGAAATATGGCCGATTAGCTCGAAATTTATGGCGTATCGCGGTTCTCAGGTCATGATGTGATCAATCTTGCTAGTAGCCTGCCGGTGTATTATTAGTAATTTGTGTGATAGTTCTTGTACGTCCATAAAATTAGCATATAATGGACAAATGGCTGCCATTATCGAGCGTCAGAAACGGTCTTTTGCGTTCGACGGCTGTTATCTCTATCTCCAACCACCCGATGATATAACACTTTTCAGACGATAACGCATCTAAATGCGACCAAATTGCCAGTGCGACCACCACTTTAACCCAATTCACATACTACACACATACGTGTGGGTTTTTCGGGGTTTTTGTTCGCTAGTTTCGGAATGGAACGTGTGTGAACGGAGCGGTTATGATGTTAAAATTTCGGGCGTTGTCAGCGCGTACGCAAATTTTCGTTTTAAATGTGTATTGTAAAATGCTTACACGTGTTAAGCCAGAACAATCGTGTTGAAAATGCATATAATTTACGTGTAATGGAAGTAGCTCAAAACTTTCCATGTAATAAAATGTATATGATCACTGAAGCAGTCATTGATTCAACTCAGATTAAGTTTAACGACTCTTCTCTGTTCTAACTTTAGTGTTATTAAATATTTAAATATGTTATGATATTAGTAACATATAAAATAACATATGAAAATAGTTATTACATTACTAAAAATAATATGTATTTACAATATAAATAATACATAAAATCATAACGTTTTACAGTATTATATAAACTTAATACCCATAGCCAGTAAATTCAATGGGTGTTTATTAATTGCCATAAGCAATATCATGACCAATAACATAAATATTACTAAATAATAATATTAATATTATAAGATGTAGATCAGCCAATAATTTTATGTTATTTATTTAGAGGAAGCCTCCAATGGAACACTGCTTAAGTGTTATTTTTATTTTTATCAAGTGCATAGTTTCTGGGAGAAAGAAGAAAGAATAGAACATAAATATTATAAAAATTGCTTATTTTCTAAATAGATAGATGGCATTTGAATAAAAATATAAAAAAATACATAAATATAAATTAATGATAAAAACATTATAAAGGAATTATTTTTTACTTTTGCTTTTTATAGATAAAAATCCATAATATGAATATTATAATTACTTTAATATCAATAATTTAATAAATTAAAATTTTTAATTACAATCAAACTAAGATAAACTTACAAAAACATGCAATTCTACATATACATTAAATTATCCCACATTTGTAGTAAAAATGCAAAATATTGAACATTTAAGTATAATATAGTATTTTAATAACATGTTTGTAATACGATTTTTTCAACAAAGATAAAACAGCACGACTGGTATGTAAAATATCACGTTTATTTTTTATTGTTTTATTTTCCATGGTGCATGGTTATTTTTTTATTTTTTGTATGAATTTATGTTTTTACCTGTTTAAAAAAAAAAGCAAATATGTTTATTAAAAGCTGAGTTTTAAATTTTATGTTACAATTACTTTGCATTAAAATATTTGTTTATATGTCTCTGTTAAATAATTTTTGTAATGAAAATAAAGTAATGTGCTATTTTTTGTGCTAGGTTTGGTTTTATGGATTCCGTTCATTTTTATTTAAAAATACGTTGTGTAATAGTCTTTTATAAAGAGTTCTGTTCAATATATGTATGTAAAATTGTGTAACATGATATTTGGCACGAAGATAAAATTATGCTCTTTACTTATGATTCTTTTTTTTAATTAAGGAGAATTTTAACTTAAAAAAATTGACCAAACTAATTATTTGGCATTTTTTCGTAATATATCTACTAAATATTTGCATGTTAATAATACATTAATTATTTATAGTTGAGTTTTACGTTTTATATTAAAAATACTATTTTTATAAGCGAGGCATAATTTTTTTTGTACAAAATTAAGAAAATGTTGCTAATATTTCGTTACATAATTTTGTCAATAAATTAAAATCAAACGCTAAATTTTTATAGTTATTTTAAAGGCTACCAAAAACAAATTTTTAATTTTTTGTTTAAAATACTAAGAAAATATTATGAATTCTATGTATATGCTCCATTGTATATATTTTAATTACTCAAAGCTGAGTTTAAGTATCAAATTACCACAACATAATATTTTTTCGTATAAGTGTATGTTTATATGGTTTTGTATAAAAAAAGTTAAAAACACATACTAACTTTTTTAAAATAGTATTTTTTTTAACATTGTCGATTTTTTTTTAATCGATTGATTTTATTTTAAAAATACTCAAATATTGTATATTTATGAAATATTTGATATTTTTTTATTATTTAAAACTTCTACATATAAATTACTAATCAGCGTAAAATTTTTTTTGTAATAAATTTGATACAAATAAAATGATTTTTGTCACTAAAATAAAATCACATACATTTTTTTTATTTATATAAATTTTTTGTACGACGAAAGTCATTTTTCGGCAATTTGCAAAATTAATAAAATAAATTTGTCATTGTTTTTCAATAATGCATTATAAATTTCAATCATTTAAAGCTGAGTTTTTAGTTCTAGATTTAGATTACTAATCGTTAAAAATATTTTAAATCAAGAAAACGAGATCTTGTGGTTGATAAAAACCGAACTACAATATTTTTGTTACAATGGTATTTTTTATATTCAATTTATCACAATAAGATAATAAGACAAACATCAGTAAAATATCTCATCAGTGGTGTAGCCAGAATTTTGTCAAGGGGGGGGGTTGTCAAGAAAAAAGGCAAGATAATTTTTGTAATTTATATTTAATTAACATAAAATGCCGTCAATTGGGGGGGGGGTAACAGACCCCCCAGACCCCCCCCCCCCTCCTTCGCTACGCCACTGTATCTCATATGCGATATGCATTCAAAATCATGTAAATTTTGTCTATCAAAAAAATTCTCCATGGTACAAAAAAGTTATTGTTGTAAATTGCAATATAGACATCGTAGCATTTTTTTAAACATAAAACAAAACATACAAAAATCTCAAAAAATCTCTACACGCATCAAAAAAAGTAATTTTAATAATTTTGATTTTATTTATGATAATTCAATATTTTATAATGAACTGTATATTTAATCGAATCTATTTCGCAACAGATTCGCTTCCAAATGATGTCTTTATTGCATTCTAAATCGAATAGAATAAAATCAGATGACTGTAATTTGTCAAAATATGACCTTCCATCTCTCAATAACAATAATGATTGGATGTAATTTCGACTCGGATGTGACCTCACAATAAATACATATTGTTTCGAGCCACCGTCCTAAGATGGACTCCATTGTTCTTCCACCAAAAAAATTCAATTATCGAAAAAAATGGCAACCAACACGACGCCATTATCGCCGAATCATAATACGAAATAGTGGGGGGTGTTAAGGACGCCATACACAAAGACATCGCCGTGGGAAATGACCGAAGTTATTGTCTTTTTTTGTTGTGTGTAGTATCCACTTTACATAATTGTCTCTCGGTCGTATTGTGATCCGATGGTAGGATAATCAGATATTGTTTCCATCTCCGTGTGAGATGGATGTGATATTGAAAGATTTATTATAAAGATACACCGCGTCACACTTGTATATTGAAATTTTGTATTAAGAATGATGAGAAATAATACTAATAATAATAATAATAACAACGCTTGGTGTTTGTGACAAAGGATAAACTCATCATGGCGTTCCCATGGGTCTCTCTCAGTGGCACAATTTGCTTTTGTATCAGAGAAAATGACCACTGAATTACGTTGCAGTCATTCTCAAGGGATAAGAAATTATTTATATAATACAATTTGTATTCTGAATATGAATGGAAATTTGTTTAACGCAAACCCAAATTTTTAGTAGAACTACCATTATTTTTTCCAAGTGATTGGATTTTTTTTATCGTTGATTTTATCTGAAATTTTCAGTATATTTTGTATGCGTATAAAACACATTATACAGTATATTCTCATAGGTGTGTGAAAATAAATTGGTTTCGATTTTTCGCTTATCGTAAAAACTATCTCGCCGTCATCGGCCTAGTAAAGGCGCGTGTGATTTATGGCAGTTCGTAAACCGTGTCGCGAGCCACTGTTTACACGTTTTTTTATTATATTGTCGGACATATGTAGTTTTTCCGTGTTTTATAGCCGCGGCGATGAAAGGAAGCATCTTTCTGGAATTTCTGGGAAATCTGGACCGCGAATGATGTAACATTGTTCATGAATAATAACGCTGCTAAATATCGAAATTGTTTTGATCGGAAATATTTTCAGCGACTTTGGCATTCAATTTATGTACATGTTGTTAAGCAATTTAATTTTGGTCTGTGGTTTACGGAATCTGATCTAGCTTTATATTGTGAAAATATTGTAATTGCTACTTTAAAAAACTATTTGATACTAATATTCCGATGAGCAACAACTGATAAATGTTAGATCAATCAAATCCAATTTGTTTGTTATAAAAGGTAATGAACAATTTTTCTTGAAATTAATCAGTTCATTTTAAATATTTTTAACAACAATCTGTATACGCTAATATTTGAAAATGTACAAAAGCAGATTTTTTTCACCACCATTATTAACTATTCTAAATAGTTACATTGAAAGCAGCGGCTAAAACTTTTAAAATTAATTTATATAATAATACAATTAACCTTTATATTATTATAAAATAAAAAAATATAACAATATTTAAAAATCAATGTTCTAAAATTCCATTTAGAGTTAATTGTGCAAACATAAAATGTATATAAATAAATTTGTGAGGTTCTAAAAATAAATATTATAATATATATTTATTAGCTAAACAAACCCAGCAATTAAATAATAAAAATATGCAGTGTAAAAATATATTTTTATTTAATTTATAGATAATGATTTTAATATTAAATTAAAAAAATAAGTACAATAAAAAATCAAAAATAATATATAAAGCATAAAAAGTTAAGCGGGTGGTACTCGCACACTCGCTAGCTGCGGTACCTCACGATAGTGAGATCACGACAGCTAGAATTTGTAAATTCTCTTTAACACATATTAATATCTATAGTTAACAATTAAAATATAAATATTAAAATATATATTATATTATTTAACAGTTTTTAGATAACCAAAAATATTTTTTTATTTATAGAGACAGGAGCGGTGCAAAGATAAAATATTTGTCCACTACTGTTTCTTTTGATTATAAATTACATGAGCTTACAGAAATAGTTCACTCAAAGTATTTATAAGGGTTCTAACAATGGTATTTTAAATTTGCATACGACTGTGGTTCGTCCATTAAAACATTAAAAATCGGAAGAACACCCATAGTTGAATAAAAACCACGCTGACTTTTAAAAGCCAATATGCATAATCAATAACCAGAAATAAGCAAAAAACATCTTAAACCTTATTCTTTTTTAGCTTACAATAAAAACACTAATAATTTCGGATCGAATAAGCGTTGTATACAATATACTTTGTTATGATCACACTTATGTACTGCTATCGGAGAAACATTTTTTGTACAATTTTCTAATAAAAGTGAAATTGTTTTATGAAAAAATAAACATTAAATAGTTGTTAACTTATTACAATTTGAGCTACAAATTATATATACCAGCATTTGGACTTTACAAAATATCTAGTATGTTTATAATCTCACATTCACTTACATATTTATGTAGCTTTAAGACTTATCAGTTATTGTGTTATATTTTTGCTTGAAATTATGTATTATATTGTGTGTTATCACACTTGTATTTATCTATCAATCTTATCTCATCTGATACAGTTTATGTGTTAATAACATAATTTTACATAACTTAATACACAATTTCATTACACATTATAATCGGAAATCGCTTCCTGAATATTACCGTTTCCTAAGTTTAAGATATCCAATCGAAATTACATAAATTTTCAGATATTATACAACCGAATACTTTCCAATAAAAACTGAATCAACGATTCTGACACAGATTGTAAATAACATTTTTTTAATCGATTCCAACGAGCTTCAATGCCAATCAAATCCATCAAAATCCGAAATTGAGTCTTCCCCAGATCTCCTGTGATGTTCACCGCTGTTCACAACATTGTCGGCGATCTGCACTTTTCTCCGGCGTCGCTAGGTATTTTTAGGCGAGACCGTTTCGTGGATCGCTCCAGCGGGTGTTTGTACAGGCGATCAAGTTTATACGATGATGACACACGCGCCACCATAAACACTCCGATCATTCTGTCAATATGTGCCACTGCCAGCATCCATGCGTCTATTCCTGGCACCGGCGTCATGTAAATCATTGATCTGAGGGTATGACGCCGGCCGCATTCCTGGCAAATGTGCCCGCCGTTTGCGAAACGCTATCATACTATAATAAAAATCGTGGCTCAATGTTCCAATAAACTGAACAAGTTTTAGATTGGGGATTAGGAGGATAGAGATTAGAGTATTTTATTAAGAAATTCTTGTATTTGTGTCGACACTCGATATGGGAAAACCAATGGGTATTTTAAGTATTACCAAAATACAGTTAAACCACCTATGTAACACCTAAAGTAAAATATGTATTTAGATAATTTTACATCCCGTTTGTATTGCTATTACTTTATCCTCTTTGCACATTAACAAAATATAATACTTATGTTTTGCTTCTACAGGCTCATAACCCGAGAGTTAGATTAGCTGACAGATATTTTGGATTATTTATCGGTGTTATTTGTCACTTACCCTTGCTAGCGTGCAAGAACTTTACTACTGCATTATTTTCTATTATGTTAGAACGTAATATATATTTATTTTTTAAATTGTATCGTTACACAGCACCAAAATAATTTTGCTGAAAAACATAAACGTTTTTTAAACAAGTAAGATTAATTTAAAATTTAGTATAAGTTTCTGATAAAAAACTATATTTTTTGTTAATAAAATAAATATAAAAAATAGTATTATTATTAAAAATATAAGACAAGTAAAGAAAAACTACAAAGCCTTTCAAATTATATATGTAAATAAAATAAAAAAATATATAAAAAATGGCTAAGCAAGTAATATAAGTATCGATGGTTTTGTTCTAATTAGATTGCGGTTTAGATTATGGATTTTTAAAATTGCTGACAAAAAAGTTATTTATGTTTGAAAAAAAATAATAAGATTATAACGAAATAATCCAGTGCTTATTTGTTCATATATAATATATTTATGGTAGTAAAGTCTAAATGGGTTTAAATACTGAAAGTTAAATTTATTTTAATAAAAGGTTTTACTAAAAGTTGCTTGTTTTTATAAATTTAATTATTATTATTATTGACAAAAATATGTAAACTAATAAAACTAAACTAAACTAATATTATAATAACATAAAAATCTATTCCTTATTTTTACGTTTAAATTATAATATTATATTTGTGGTAAGGAATAGTAAGTAAAATTTACAGTTAAAAATTGTATCAAAAAATTGCTTGATATTTTTTTTTATAAATAAAACCACTTTTTTAAAAACGACTAAAACTTTTTGCACGAACATACCCTCTCCTATGTAGCGGTATAAAAATATGCAACCGTTGCAAAACATTTAAAAACATTCATACAATTTTAATTTTTAACAAAAAAAACAATGATAATTTTATCGAGAAATTTGCTGATTTTTAAGATGCGAATTTACAAAATGCCAATTTCTGAGCTAGCTCAGACATGACCGAAAAAGGATTAATAATCATTATTGTTGAAAAAAAATTTATTCCTTATAGTTACTATATTTTTATTAGCAAAAAATAAATACATTGAACTCAGTAGAAGTCAAATTTTTAGTTAAAAGTAGTTACTAAAAATTGTTGAAAAGTTCATTATATTTAATTAGCAGTTAGCATAAATATATATGCTTATAAAAACTATAACCATATAAAAAATGAACAAGTGCTATTTAACGTATATAATTTATTTAATATAAATATTTGTGATGATGAGAGATCATATATATATTTTATTATAAAATAGTATAAATTCACCAATAAGGTAATAAAGTCCCTTCGTGGGGTTTCAATCACGCAGCCGAGATTGCGGTGTCGTCATGACATCTCAGGATCATTTGTCATGTCACGTGATCAGATTAGCCTCTTTGAGCCACTTCTTCCTCCACGGACACTCTTCGCAATTTAGCTTCATTACATTTGCTGATTGAGTACGTGTCGTGCATCGTTCCCCTTCCCTACATTTTTTTCTTAATTATGAGTGAACTTTATATAAATTAATACACGTATACTTATTTACATATGAAGTGACGCTAATATTTACTCTGTATAACAGTCACTTAGCTTCTTCGTCATTTCATTCTTAATTGGAATTGTACACAACAAGCATCAGTTTTTTAATTATGATCCTTTAACTCTTTTATCTACAATTATTGACTATTATATATAAAAGAATATTCTTCTCTGTAGTTACTGATTTTTTCTTTGGACATTATCATTGATAATTATTAGCATATCCATATTGAGATTTCTTCTTATTTTTAATTAAAAATCTGATCATCATGACTTAATGCGTCAAAATCGCCATTATGTAAATTCCCGTCATACCTGTTTATAGGCGTATATTTAGCAACCTTGACATCATTTTTCCTATTATTAAGATATAAAGAAGCTCATTTTTCGGACCTCAAATCATATACGTCTTCCTTGTTCAGTTCTCGTCGATATTGTTTTTAGAATTTTTTATCGCATATTCTACTTCAGACTTTAATGTTTCAAGTTGTTTCTTATTTGTTATGGCTTCTCTATGGTCCTAAAATAATGATTTTATATTTTAGTTCATTCAAGCAAAGTAATATTTTTTCTTTTGTATTTTTGAGGAGTTTATTTATGTAAATTATATTCGTCGTGTTTTTGTTGCAATTTTCTATTTCCCTGCATTTTTATTCATTCAATCATCTTTGGTTTTTTAATTATTTTCTTAATAAGACAAATTCTATTTTTTTAATTTCTTACGATCACTCATTAGTTTTATTATTTTCTTGGTCATTCATTACTGCTTTTTAAAGTCGTGTTCTCATATTTCACCATTTCGAATTAATTTCTTATTCTTCCCCTATTTGTTGGTCATTGCAATTTAGTTAAAAGATTTTATTAAAATTAAAATTTTATTAATATTTAAAATCAAGTAGTATTTTTTCGTTTTTTAGAAGTTGTAAATCTAATTTTGTTTTAGTTAATGATTTTGTATACTTATAAGCCTAATTTTCATAATGGCAATAAGAAGATTATGATCAGAAGTCGCATCTGCACCGTGAAGGTTTTTTGCTGATTTATTGATGTTATTAAATCCCTTATGAATTAATATAAAATTGATTTTATTATGTATTATATTAGCCTTGCAATAAATAGTAACGTCCATGTATAAAGTATTTTTTTTGGTAATTCGAAAAATGTATTGGAGCTAAATTAAACTTCTTCTTAGCAAAATTAAATTAGCCGCTCTCTTCTTTCATTTCGATCACATGTTCCAAAGCGTCCTGTTATTTCTGGAGTTTCTTTACTTCCGATTTTTGTATTGAAGTCGGAAATAATATTTTTTTCGCGTTTTTTTAATATATTTTAATGATCATTTAATTTTTCGATAACAATTTTCAATTTACAAGCTGTCGAAGCATATGCTTGTATTATATTGACAATAATCGGATTTCTAATTAGTTGCATCACACTTCTGTGAATTTAATTAAAATTTTAACACTTCCATAAATACTTCACTCAATGTATATTCTATTTTTTTGACATACTAATGCTTATTTTCATATCCTCCAGAATCAAAATTTTAAATGTCTGTTTTAAACATATACGTGCTTTTCACCTGATTTGCACGCGTGTATATGTTTGCATATGAAACAGGAAGTAACGCACGGTCGAATGCAAACGATCGAGAACCGCTGGTCTAATCCTCAGTCAAATCGATAGCGCTTTGGTGCAATTTATGTCAAATTAAAGAGCGTATCACGTGAGGATCGTGCGGTCGGCCGTAACACAAGCCATATTTCATTAGTGACTTGAATATTTCCCTTTTTCGCGTATCACCGCAATAAACAAGCTGGGTCGTAATAGAGTATTTTGCGGTATTTTGCAAAAAGCTGCAATTTAAAACCGATATTTCATGCGAAAAGGAAGTGACCTGTCCGGACACTCATATTTCCCCTACCAGTCGACTATTTGCATATAATTGTTTTCCTGACTGCCATCGCTTGTGTTGTATTATAAGCACCCTGTTTCTTATACCAGCTATATCAAAATGTACACTTTGTGGGTAATAAATTTAAAACTGAATTTGATTAGAGTAATTTTTAGACTTACATAAAAAATAATTTATGCATGTCCTTTGCCTTAAAATTCAATGATGACAACTGAATTGATCAAATCAGATATTTATTTGATTGTTAACAAACAATAATTGACTTTTTGCTTTTACTTTTAAACTCAAAATTGCGTATCATATATGGAATCAAATTTGCAATTTTTTATATACTACGTATATATTTTTATCTTACTATGTATTATTTTTTGTGTAAGTCAGATTGATAAAGACCTAGTTTGTTGTCATTGTAATTATTTAATTTGATGTGCAACATTTAAGATATGATTTTTTTGGTTGGGTTCATAGGCTGCAGGTGTCTCTGAGGATTCCTGACATAATGCTGGATCAGTGAATGCAAAGAGGGAAGCAGCGGCTTTAACGATCTTCGAGGAAAGTTGGGTTGGCCTTCTCTACATAAAAGTATACATTTTAAAGCTTTCGAAGATCGGATGCCTTAAAATAAAAAATGGGATTTTAAGTATAAATATTAGTGGAAAAAGTCTGTGGGGTGATTTTTTGTTGCCTGTACCGTATTTATATTTATGAGATTTTGTCATCCGTTCCTTTTTGCTTTGTTGACAAATTATCGAGTTTTGTTTAAACAAATTGTTGTTGGCTTCTAAAACAGATCAGGAACGACCGTTTTGAGAGCAAACCCGAATGCATAACGCAGGATTTTCTCAAAGTTATTGATATTTTAATTGCTATTAATCGTAGGTCACAGTGGGAACGCTCCCATTGCAATAAATTTATTGCTTTTGACTTGAATTTTTGACTTCTGAGAAGTGATAATTGTTTTTGCGCTCTTCAATTGACTAACATTTGATTTGAAAATATTTTGATCAACCCTATTGTATTAGAAGTCTATAGTAATATCGGTAAGGATAGCTACATATTTTTAAAACATAGTGTAATATCGATATGCAGACAAACTATGGAGCAATATGTGATATCTGCTTGTCTGTACCTATTCTGGTTATTTTCTTTTTACTTTGTATTTTAGATTTGCCCTAATAATAGTTTTATTAAGTTAGGTTTGGGTTAAAAGAACTTTCATTAGGTTAGGTATGGGTTTAAACAGCAAATGGACGTTTCGCAACTGTCAAACTGTCAGACATTTTAGCTAACATCAGTTAAATTATATTTTCGCTAGTAGAAATATGTAGCAACTGGTGAAAATGTATGGGACTTATAACTTTACTGAAAATACATATTTACTGTAAGGTATATACTTCACATGTAAATAAATAATAATAAATATGTAAATGTATATATTACTACAAACGGAAAAGATTAAATCATATGATTCACTGGTGAAAATGTATTCTGATATGATTTTACTGAAATTAGATATTTTAGAGAAATTACATATTGTAGAGACTTCTATTTAGTATTTTTTTGAGAGAAAAACGGGAATTTCTGATTTAGAATCTTTTTAATATATATGGAAAAGTTAAAATCATATAGCTTTACTAGCACCTGCCAGATAAATTATATTTTCACTAGTAAAAATAAACTTCTACATGTGAAAATGTATTTCGATATGATTTTACTTAAATGATCTCACTATAAGACATTTTAATCATTTTTAACATTAAAAAATCAGATTATTTTAAATCAGAGATGGCAATAAATAATAAATCTTGAGGGATGTTTAAATAATTATTAGCTAATTAATTAATTTAAATTTAATATCAGCAGATTAATTTTTGTGATAGATTCGAGACTGTTTTCATGAGATTTTTTGAGGGATAACCCGAAAAATTCTAGTTTAGAATCATTTGCCAGATAAATTTTATTTTCACTGGTAAAAATATATATCTACCGGTAAAAATTTATTCCAATATAATTTTACTTAAATGATCTCACAATAAGAAATTTCCCATTCAAAAATCAGATCACTTTAATCAAAGATGAAATACTATGTATATCATGGGATTTTAAAGTAATTTTTGCCAGATTTTAGTTTTACATTTAAAGATCTGGAGAATTTAAATCATTTATAATGGAATTGATCAGATATGGATTTTTGATTTTTGAATTGGTGCACCCAGAAACGGCAGCTGGAGAAAAAGAAATAGTAAGCATTTCAGAAGATCTTGTCTTAAAAATATATCAAAAGGCATCAACATCTACTAACTTGTTTCAGAGTCATATTACTCCATTTAAAAAAGCTTAAAAAGATTATTATAAAAATAAATAGTTATTTTGCTATTAGAGTCATGAACTAATCAAAAAATAAAAAGCTTAACTTTTGTGTATAATTTATATTAATACATTTTAGAATATATAAGATCAATTTAGATGGATTAAGATGTAAACTTTTGTCTGAATATACTCAATGTATATCCAAAAATCAATATAAAAAAGGTTCTGGGGCTTCTTGTCAAAATTAATAAGAGGATTAAAATATTTGAACATCGAACATCATTATAATCTGCAAACCGCTAAAATTTTTTTGCAGGAATCCATTTCACTTCTATGCCGACGCTACACATCATACACCACCGCACCATTACGAAATTGAAATAAAAAATGTGTAACACACATATTTTTTTAATCATCGGTCATGAATGACACGCAATCGCGGCGTTTTCATTGTGTCGGCCATTGTCCGAATCGCTTTTCGAAAATGATTTCATAAGCCCACGCTACATACTATATACATACCAAAACGAGCAAGTCATGGATCGTAGGACGATCATCTATCGATCACGGATTTCGCTCACGTGACCGACATGGTGTCTGTCCTGTCACGGGTCAGCCATTGTGTCATTGTGGACGTGACGACACTGTGCGACTTATGTTCTGTTCGATGTGTGAGAAAAGGTCATAGTTGCGCGACAAATTGTGAGATCTTTGATAGGTTTTTGAGTATGACGTTTTCATTTTTATTTATCATTTTAAATTAAGGCACCACTACGTGAACTACGTGACTCAAAAGCTTGCGAGAAAAGATAGATGATACCCACTGTGTCATTGTAATACAAAAATAGAGCTAAAATTGTATAACAAATGTCCACTGTATCTTAAAATTTAACGTAAGTCAACGAACTTATCGAGAGCTAAATTACAAATGTTCGACCATCAATCGACCTATCTTCGTTTTGAATACCTATACAAATAGATACTGGGCACTGATTCTAAGCCGCCAACAAAACATTAATTGTGACCCGCGACTGACAATGAGACTCAATTTGACCGTCCATTGTGACAGGAGTGCCCCGGAGCGAGGAGTACCCGAGGGTGCAAAGAGACCTTTGGAACGACCTCGACGCTTCCATAACGGAGAACGACCTCAAATCAATCTTGCTACATTTAAGATTTTTTTGAAGTATGTATATAAGTAATAGATCAAAATATTTTATAGACGCGAGACAGTTGGAATGTGTTTTAATTTATTAGATATTTCATTACAAAATAAATATGATCCATTTGGGTTAAGCTTACGAGAAATCCTGACGTTATTGCACGACGTTGTGTCACGTCCAAAGCCAGTAGTGCCTCAGACGGGGTCTGGACCCTAAAATAATACGTGGCCAAGATAATGACGGGACCTCTGCAATCACCGGATCAAATATCCCAGCACAATGCCAGGGCAAATTGGATCCGTGAAGGCGGCATTAAATCCACAAGCGCACGGACCAAATTACGTCACGTGATTGTCATTTTTTTTGTTTTGATCATATCATTTCAGACTGTGCATAGAGGGTCATGACTTGTTACAATAATGATTGCATATAAGTTCAAATCTTCCATATTAGAAAATTATTATTATTAATTTAAAAATATTATTTACAAGAAGAAAAAATTCAAAAGCTCGCGAACGAAAAATTTCTAATCGATCAAATATTGAATCAACTATTCAGAGGTCTTATGAGCAATATTATATTGTTATAAGAGCCGCGTAATATAATTTGATTTATAAAATATAATGTTTATGTAATATAAAAGGAAAAACTCACTTTTCGGTCTCGGAGCCCGTCGCCGGGAATTCAAAATTTGAAGATTTCATTACAAAGATTGTTCTATGATTGTTTATCTAATTTAATCAATGTATTCTTCTAATCCTCAACACATTATGTATATATTTAGTTTTCATAGTTACAACACACCTAGTTAATTTGCAATCCGATTACTTATATTCAGTAAAATGACGAATTAATGAAAATTTTTGTCGCGTAACAAAAATTTATTATTAAATAATAATTATTTAAAACTGTTGTCACGGTACTGTCGGCCATTTTGTTTTATATTTGAATGCTTATTTTTCATTGGTCGAAACAATAGAACGCATTACCGGTGTCTCAGAAAGCAACAAAACAAATTCAATTTTTATTTTTATTATTATAATTAAATATATTTCCTTTGTTTACGTGTATTATTATACACCGTTCATACATAGCGATACTTGAACGGAGAATGTTTCATTTAAAGCTATGCGCGTCCGGAAGCGGCTTAGAACAATTATACGTAAGATATTTATAGGGTTTGATTTTTTGTATATTTGCTTGCTATTTATTTTTTATAAATTATATAAAAATAATATATTTATTCGGCGAATGTTTTTTTTTTAATAAAGGTGTCTACGTTGATCAGTAAAAGGGTTGAAGCAGGCGATCTGAATCGATTTATCCAAAACACACGGACACTGAATTAACACAATCATACGTTAGGATTTGACAACCAGTTACTGTTATTACATATATTTTTTTATTTATTTTGCGCGAAATGGGCCGAAATATTTATTTATATTTATTTTTCAACAATTATTGGGGTCTTTATTTAAAATATAATTTGCTGACTATATTCTTAGAATATATTTTTCAGAAATAAATAAAGATGGTATGTGGTGGATTGTTTATTGATGAATATTATACGCCGTAATCTTAAAAATTGGGTCATGACTTTGTCCAAAACTCACCATTGATGAGTTCAGTAAGTAGCGAAAAGCACACGTGTGCTAATCAATGACCGTTTTGTTGTGCAATCAAGACGACCTCAGGTGGTCTTATAAATGCAACAATAAGTCGAAACGAGCCGCGGGTCGTGAATGCGACTTCATTATGTTGTCGTTTTGGATATTTGGCGTAGGTTTTGATGCGTCTCACGAGCGTTGTCACAAAAAATGACAGGTCATTTGTTCGCTTGTGATTTAGCGTCGGATCATCACTCTTTCGTTTCACAATCTGCCGATGATTAATTCGTATCGACGGTCAGTTCGTCTGTCGCCCAAGGACCAAGTGTGTGGTAATTGACGAGGAATGTTTCCTGTGCTGATTGCGAAGTCGTGTGTTTTGTGTTTCGTGATTTGGCCAGTCGCAAACTGCTCGGAGGAGTCAAATGTCAACGTTGGAATGGATCGATCTTGAGGTCAGTGTTGGGAAGGTCGACGTTTTGGATAGAACTTTTTTAAAAACATTATCATCACTTCATCAGTTAAGCATAAATCGTCATTACATCAACTAGCATATCTATTGTTTAAATATATTTTTTGTGTTTTTTATATGTATACACTCTTTCATTTGAATTAGTGAATATGTGTATGTGAATTGGACGACACATGTTTTTTCTTTGGCATCCATAAAAAGCTTGTCTACAAATCGGTTACACGGCGCCGATTTGTCACACATCCACATTCAACATCAAAATTTGTCATGTCAACTAATGGATTGCGGTCGTTTTTCTGTGGTCTCCTATGGCATGTCACGGCCAAGTGTGGCATCGGGGGGTGTAATTGATGTCGCTGCCGAAGACAATATCCCATTAGGCTGTTAAGCGATTGTCGGCAATCAAATCCGGTCCCCGGGCATGTCGGCGGCAGCTGCGACCAAATTGCGGCCCAGTGACTAGGCAATTTGCGGCCAACGTGATGCGAGTGTTTTCGCCTCTTTTTGACCCATCCGCGCCACGAAGATCGGCCAGGATTATTTTAGAACGGTGGCTATTGCAATAAACATTAAATTTATACCAAATTTAGAAAACATATATTCCATGTTTATAATTCAAAGATTAAACTAAAGCTAATCTCATTCCTATTACATGTCATAACTGAAAGAATTTCTTTGCCTTTTCAATCAGCTTTCAAGTTCCAGTCGTTGGCTTTTATCAAAAATATAACTTAACCCAATTGTTATTTAAAATAATTGCGTTTGATTGACACCTGAGTATTAATTTATTTATAAGCTAATTCATATTTACATATTCTTTTTAATGGATTCTATAATTATTAATAAATATAACGACATAAATGTTCTAGCCTTATATTTGTATACTGTCTTATCTAGAAAAAAAAAATATTAAAAAAATAGTAAAGTAAAAAAATACAAAATCTCAGCTCACTTATGTCTCTTGAAATTTGTGTATGCTATATCATTTTTAAGAACGGTTAGTTTAGAAATAATAATTGTTTAGTTTTTATATTTATATTTGTAGAGTTCCAATTAAAATTGCATTAAAACCAAAATAAATAAATATTAAAAATGTATGTGTTACGTTAAATATGTATTTTAAGGTGAAATTATATTTTCACTAGTTAAAATGTAATAGCCAATTAAAAATGTATCAAAAGAGCACGAGGTAGTGAAGGTGTTTTCCATGTGCAATTCCCTTAATGAAACCGTTTCACAATTCCGACTAAAGGCGATGACTAGCGACTTCTAACGGTGACCTTTTTTCCCATTTTGGTCATCTGCTGTTGTCAAATCATTGTTTTGATCTTTGTTTCTTTTACCACTGCACCCTTGTCGGACCGCTTAATCTCTAAGGGTTTTAAAATTAACTCTTAACTTCCAAGAAGTGTTATTGAATAAATTACGTAGCATATTAAAAATATAGAACTATTTTTTCGACCAACTAATAATGCCCATTATCATCGTGTTACAAGAATAATAAAAATCACGTTGTTCGCTTCCATCAACACAAATATGATGGACTTCATTTTTCACAGCAGTGCATTTGTGCAGTGCAGTTAAAAAAGTATGAGCGAAAATAAAAATACATAAAAAACTTAAGTAAAATAACACCGTTCGTTTATGAATTAAAAATAATAGAGTCGGTGTTAAGTAAACGTGTCAACGTCGAACCCAGGAGACCAGGGTTGCTGACTTGAGTGACAGCCAAGAAAATATTTCGGTTCCATTAACTTGTCGCATTGTCACTCTGTAAAAGTACAGTGTCAAAAAGGTCGCAAGCGACTGAGATTTCAGTACTGAGCAATTATAAAAATTAAGCAATCGGCTAATGGATTTTATTTCTTGTCGGATGTGTGTTTTTTGCTGTTGTTTTTTAATTGATTTAATTACAGGAAAGCGTTATTAATTATTTAAATTAAACTGAAATAAAACATAGCTATATAATATATTCAACTTCGAGATTATCTAAAAGACAAACATATTTTTCATAAAACTTATTAGGATAACGATGAATCAGCTTTTTTAAACATTAAAAAATATCGAATCAAAACGTTTGTGAACCATAGAAGTATGTTATACGAATATTACATCCCTTCATAAAAAAGTTATGTCTAAGGATTCCGTAAAATAATGAGGCGACGCGTGCGAAAAATTGCAAAGAGGAACTAAACGAGAACATATGAAGTACAACAAAGGCAAAATGTTGCGGTCCTATACACTTGGAAACTTCCAATTGTGTATATCCTTTCCCTTCTATACCCCGAGGCTGAAGAGAACATACTCTGCATTCATTTCGCAGAGTTAACCTTTTGATCACACTCTTTGTGCTCTTCGTAACCCCTGAACGACCGAAAGCCTACAGTCACGTATCGTTATTAATTTCATATTAATTATTTAACATCCTAATGTTCAAGTATTAGTATTATATTTTCCTTTATCGATAAAGTTATTGATGGATGTGAATTATGTGTGCTTATATACGCTTGGTCACGATGGAAGAGTTTTTCTTATTAGCATCGTTGCGTGACCATTGAAGTTTAAACAGATGGGGATTTGGCAACCTGCTATTTTTTACAGTTTTATTATGTTGTGTTTGTAAAAGCACCAAATAACCGTTGACGATGTATTTGGGTACATTAAAGTTATGCTCATACACTTCTTCTAGAACTTTGTTAAATAGAAATAAAAAATATTTTTTTTGCATAGATTTTAGGTTTGTAAAAAATAAAAATCACAACTACAGGCAAAGTTCTACTAAATAAAATAATTCGCAAATATATCTCGATGTGTAAGTCTGAACTGAAGCGTTATACGTGTTACTTAAAAATATATTTATTCAAGTTAAAAATATATACTAAAAATTGGTTAATTTAGAACGCTAAAATCGATACAGGCGAGCGTGACTCGGGCTAGCAGAAATTAAGACGCTTACGCCGCGCAAGACGCTTAAACTTCACTCAATACCATTATTTGAATAATTAATATTTATTTTTAACATTGATACACATATTTTTAAAGAACCGATCACTTCCTAGTTGTTCTTGGCTTTGTGTTGCAACATTATCTCAGTCATGAGAGGGTTTTCAAAGGGTACTGAATAGTCAATGCCAGGGAGGGCGTAAAAATGCGGTAACAATCGTAAGTCGGTGCCGGTTTGTGAGTTTGCCTGTTTGAATGTGCCAGGAGCGATCCGCGAACAATGCCAATTGTTTTTCGTCCTGTATAAGAACAAATAACGATAAAAATATACTGTACCGACCTGGGGCAAGAGGAAAGTATTTTTTTAAGATGTAATAAGATGTAATATAATCTATATAAATAATAAAATAGATGGTTTTTTAAATCATAATTGCCCTAGCATTTATCAATTGAGATTTCCTGGGAAATCTTGAATTACTAAAAATATTTTTATTATGTGAAAATATATGTACAAATTTATGTTTAAAAATCTATGAGAAATAAATTAAAATATTTTACTTTTTTTATCTTCTAAATTATGTATTTAGTTTACAATAAAAAATATATAAGTCATCCTAGCTTTGAGATTTTTATTGAAAAGTCAGGTTTCAATGATAATTAATTTAATTGGGCAAAAAATGATATAACATTTATTTTGATAATAATTTAATGATTCTATTTATTATTGAACTGCAATTATCTATATTTTATTTTAATCTCAAATCAAAATGTAAATTGTTAAAATAATAATATTAATTTTTAAATGTAAGTGTATAACAATTAATTCTACTCTTAAATAAACTATTAAGAAAATTATAATTATTTCAAACTTAAAACTAATATTTATCCTGTAGTTTTATATTTTTAAATTTTAACCCTTTTAGTAGTGAATTATTTGATATGTATTTGTTAATTTGTTAATATACACCTGGGAGTGAATTAATTTTCCATATTTTTCCATAATTAATTTTTGTTGTTATTTATTTATTTATTATCATTTTATATTACATTTATATTAAATTATAAAAAAAATAAAAAAACATTATGGGATTTGAACCCATGTATTTTAGGTATTATATACATACACATCTAGCAGTTTATGTATAGAGGATAGGAGAGTATTTTAAGCACAGCATTTCACCTCACAGTATTGCACATCCGAGTTATCTGTCTCTTCCTCTGCATTCGAGTTGAACGCTCAGTCTTGAGAGGTGAGCCGGTGCCGCCCTCCTACTTAGCGGTCGTTAGAATGGATTTACAGTCCTTTGTGCAACAGTCGGCGCTAACTGCAGCAAGGACCAAAGGACCAACCTCCATGGTCCCTCGCTTCTTTTCCAATTGACACGGAACCCTCCCCATTACCACCTTTCGCACGCCGATTCTCCTCAACAGGAACCGGACAGGGTTATTTATTGGCCATTATGCGAAAATCGCACATTCAAACGTTCAAGGGATAAATAAAAATCTCCTATGCCTTCGGTGGCTTGTGATACATGTGATATATAATATTTCAATATATCGCTTCTCAAGATTCATAAATTTTATAGCCTAACAAGGATGGTTCAGTTGGCCGATTGACAAAACGTTAAAGCAATTTGGACCGCATCCAAAAGAAAAACGATTTTGATGAGTTTCCATTGAAAAATAATTGCCCAGGCGATTTACGATGATCTAGCGCGAGTTAAAAATATGTTAGAATGTCAAGTGGTGTAATATATGTTAAATTGTTTTTTTTAAATAATAATAAAAATTAAATTTTGCTAAACGTATCAAATTATGATATTTTTTAAGGTTATAAACAATATAAAAAAATATTTATTTTTAAAGTAAGTAAAAATCATCAAAAGACTTATAATAAGATTAAGATTTAAAATATAGTGCATATGTGATGTAACCACTGCGACGGTGACGGCACGATTTTATTGCTTTTGACGTGGATTTTTGACTTCTGAGAAGGGCTCTTATATTGGTCAAAATTCGGTTTAGATGTGCTTTATTCCATTCTCACTCATAATAATGCTATAAAAAGTTTTAATATAAACGCTTGCTAATAGAGCGTTTTTAATGCGATGACACGATTTTATTGCTCTTGACTTGGACTGGAAATTCATTATATGGCAACACTGAGCAGCAAAAAAAAAACACGACTTATTATTAAGTTAATATTATGAATAGTTATTTTTAATAATTTTTAATACCTAATTAAAATATTTTCCATAAAGTATGATTTCAGAAAATATGTCGCAATAGTGGCTAATTTTTATATTGATTTGTAGCATAAAAAAGGTTAAATTGTATCTATTAATTTTAATTTTAAAAATAATATTACGATTTTAAATATATAAAATGTCATTTTTGTCATGAGGCCCGGAATCATTGTTTTTTTCAGGGCCCAGGTTCGCTTTCGGCGGCTCTGATGATAAGATATGGGTTTTTGTTATCATCTTAAACAACTGTTTTAAACACTATTTTGTTCTTAAGACTGAGTACTATTTCTGTTTTTAAAATGTACATTTAAAGTAATTTTTGACCATGCTCAATCAAAAAAAATTGAACAAATTTTCAACCAATGGACCATGGTTTAATTGAAAGATTCAATGCTTACAATATTCATTTGAATGTTTCTATGAAACAAATTATTTAGATGACTGTAAATAGTAATTACTATAAAATAATAATTATGAGCGACGTATAAAAAAAATAAAAAAAACTTATTTAGTAAAATCTTTACGGCTCTATAAACTAATATCGTTGATAAAGCAACACTCTTGATTTATGATTCTAAATAAATAAAAATAAAAAGATTCTTCTATCATTATTATAAAAATTCATTAGCAAAACGCTAATGAAGAAACTGAAGAAACCGGATTGAAATGTCAATATGACAGTCGAAAAAATAACTAAAGACTTTGAACTGATGTTCTAGAATAAATTGATTTATATAGAGATCGAGTGCTTACTGCTGAGTAGAACATAATAAGACAATTACATACTACAAAAAAAACATGTCTGAGAAAAGAAACTTTATCCTGTCAGATTTTACTGCTAGAACAGTACATAGAATAATCTTGCTTACACTGATTTTTATTAAGTGTACATATATAGACGATATACAAATATTATAATTAGCTTATTTTTTTAATTGAACTATCAAGAGCTAAATAGGTCACTAAGATATAGAATAGTATAAACTATTTCAACGCAAAAATCTCTGGGACTATAAAAGCTGTGAGTTTTAGTGATTATTGTATTTAGTATATGTCTGCATCGTATGTGAAACAAAGCTAAATTTAATACTATTTAAGTCATTAATTTCATGTAATATTTTTAAGCTCTGATTTAATACATCTTTATATATATGTACCACTGTTATTTTTCAAATACACTTTTATCCATGTGTCAAAAGTTCAGTAAAAATGATAATATTCAAAATTGAGAAACCGAAAATAAGACAAATTTTATTTGCGCACAACTCTGGTAATTTAAATAAATTTTAGCAATGAAATCTACTATTTGATGAATTTGATCAAATATTTATAAATATGTGTTACGAATATAAATTAAATTCAATATGGTGTTTGTAAGCATCTTGCAATAGTTTGCAAACAGATTGGCTTAAGTTCTCACACCGTCAAACGGAAACGTCGTTAGCCAAAACAATCAAGTGGCGATTGTTTTAGGTCTATTATTGTCATAAGAAACGGAAGCTGGCCGAGCTCCTGGCACCTAGAGGGTCTTTGTAGAAATCGCCGAGAACGTGTCAATATTTACAAATTCCAAAACGACTTCCAGAAGCAAACGTGCCAAGAGACAGTCCAGAAAACCAGCGCACGGACGAAATTAGCCCGAAAAAATAAATCAAACCCAAACATACGTACAGAAACTCTCTAATAGGCAACTCGTCGAAAAGAATGGGTGGCAATCGAACTTGATTAATTTTTAAAACTTCGTCAGTTTATCCCATGAACGTCCAACGTTTAGTGCTACCGTGCATTTACACGTTGCATACAAAAAAAGTAGAGAAACTTTAAAAGTTCTTAACGAAGTTCTTGGAGAGTTTCCTCAATGTTGCTTATCGACCCCTTGGCAGACGGCCCCTTAAACAGCAATTTGTGTTTTACGGATTTATAAGTACAATATAAATTATATCCTATTAATTATATACATTTATATTGATTTTAATTACGTAAATAATAGCATCAAATAATTATATATTATTGAATTATAAGTGTCAGTTTAGTATTTATTAATCTCATTTTAGTGTTGTATGATTCTAAATCAAACCATTCGTTGTATGAGTTTAAAACCGGAAAAGGTTTGTTTGCAAGTCTATTTCAAATCGTCGTGTTTTTCGTCAACATCCTCATTCCAGCAGCTCAACTTATGGTAACAGCACGCGTGACAGTTACTGTAAACTACAAGAGTATAACAAGACAAATCGTCCAGATATCGGCTGCCAATTTTATTTCTGGAGCGCCAATTAATTAATATCGAAAAGTTGGTCTTCGACATTTGGATAGAGTGGATTTGGGCGTTAACGTCGAAATTATATTTTCACATCGTAAAACTTTTATCAACGCTCAAAAGTGGCCCGAAACATAATGGTCACTGTTTTCTCACGAGCCGTTGACAGTCGCGCACTACTTTTGTGTGGTGTGTCCAAAAAATTACTAGATTTACGATGAGTGCTAGTACAACTAACGGTTTGTGTTGTGTGAAATATTGACTTTTTAAACCTGTGAGTAAAATCCATATTTATGTAGTGCTTTTGTGACATTCTTCTTTCACCTCAATGAGGATTGTAACAATCGTTGCTTCTCGAGAATCACATTATACAAATTAATTTTTATTACAGCTTTTATTATAAGCAATTATTGAATTTATTTTATTTTATTTGAGACTGGGTTATAAAAAATATAAAGACATATATAAAGCAAAATGTTTGTGGTTATAATTTAAGGAAAAAAATTAAAAAACCTTTTACAATTTAAGCGGAAGAAAAATAAAAATACAAAAAATAAATAAGGTGATAATTTAGGTACATTTCATTGGAGAACTGGAATTAATGATATGTTGTCTTTAGACTCTAAAGTAATACATATATGTTCTGGCATTTTGTGCTTGTATTTTAATTTAAGGCTGTTTTTATCGTCGTCACCGATATACAAGATAAGTGGGTTAGTTAGTGTGGTTTCGCGAGATTTTTTTATAATATTTTTTAGTATGAAAATGACAGTGTTCTTTAATTGTTTAGATTAATATAAGAAGCTGTATTATATATTATTTAAAAAAAATATTTTGAATTATTTTTAATTTAGGAAAAATAGTATTACTGATTTTTTTTTCATAGTGGATTATGGTAAAATGGATCTAATTAATTGCTTACATATTAAAATTTTAAACATCGGTTTAAGAGCCGCAATGACGGCAAGCCCTTTAGAGCGAAATTCAAAAATATGTTTATTAAATTTAAGCCTGAGTCCAGATGTAAGCCCAGGTAATTAACACTTGTTCTCTATTTTAAGTCTTTACCTTCTTCATTTATGAGAGGTGGTGGCTATGTTTGTCTACGTTTTGTAAAAATATTTGCTTCTGTTTTAATTTGGTTGATTTTAATTTTCCGCCTCTTAAAATATTTATTTAAAATTTCAAAAATAAATTGTAAATAATTTGCGATTGATTTAAGAGCGTAAGGACTATTTAAAATAAAACTTTCAGGTCCTTTCAGCTGGTAATGATAATCGTGAAACAATTATCTATAGCAGCTGTTGCTACTGTACAAAAACAATATAAAAAACCTTTTTGGATTATCGAAAAATATAAACAGTCAAAAATAAATTTGCCTTCTGCCGGTTTCTAAGCGTAATTTATTCTTATCGAAGCGGGTTCTTAGATCACCAACGCAAAGATAAATCCGCCGGCCGGTTTAGACTAATAGAAAATCGCAGAATATTGTTGATCATTTAAACACTTTCGATCTTCTGAGAATGTAAGTATATTTTTAAACATCTGGCACGAACACCTTCGAAAAGGTTTCTAATCTGAGTGTCTTTTTTTACTCTTAAGCAAAAATACAAGTTTGAGTGTTAAAATTTTTTGTCATTCCCAGACCCCTATTAAAGCATTTAAAGACAGCGATTTTCTTTTTTTTAGTATGATACATATGCTCTCATTAATGCTCTTCATTTAAATCACATTTACCAAAAATATACTAAATGAGAGTTGGTTATAACTAGAGTTTATGTATCAAGCTTTAAAGATTTTAGTCCATTTAGTATAATATTTTTATAAAATATAACACATGTAATTTTATTTTATAAAAAGGCATTTATATTGAGTTCAATAAAGCAAACACATTTTTGTAGTGAAAGTAAAATTGTATTTTATCCGTAATATGGAATAAAAAACTGTTGACTACTTTCATATAGTACTTTAGCTATTCTAACTTATTCATACAGTACTCTACCTAAATATTTTGGCTAAGAATCATTGATCAAAATAATTCGTCCCTTTATTATCCGGATTTTTTCTAGTAAAGATTGTTATTGCTTATTTTAAGCTTACCTAATGAGATGCCTTAACTTAAGGGTAATCAACAACAATATTTTACAGCACAGGTTATTGTGAGTGTTTGTGGATTTATGACCAATTTGCCTGATTCGCGAATAGTTTCGTCCGCATTGATAGCTAACCCCTTGACCGGTTATTACACCTGTGTCGTAAATTATACACTTTTAATTACTCACGACGCGGACTGGGCAACGAGAGAGGTATACAGAGGTTTCAATGTGACTTGTCGTGCAAGATTCACGCACAGAGAGCAAATCGCCTGAATAAAACCGTGAGAATCGAATCAGACGATTGCCTCGCAGGGGTTATTAGTATTCAGCGACTCTGCTCGTAGTATGTCATTGTGCTGCTTATTACACCTTGTGAACTTATTTGATTTATGCCTTTTGGTATATACATTATTTTAGTGGTATAATTTTATGTTGAATATTTAAAAGCGGCACTGGTACGTCACAAACGTCAAGGTCAAATTATTGCGGATACATCCATTCACGTCGCAGAAAATTTTGCATGAAAATTTAAATCTGTCATTTAATTTTGACTTGATTTATAAGAAATCAGATATCAAATGCACTTTTGTAGAAGAACTTGAGGATGATCTTTCGTAATAAGTTTTCCTTTAAAAAAATGGTTAGCTGGTTTTTCGATTGTTAATAATATGTCTGAAAAGATCATTTCTAAAGACATGTGATATTAAAAAGCACTTATTGTATGCAAATTTTATTTACAAAAAATAATAAATGGAAATATAAATAGTTATAATAATAGCTGTACCAATATGATATGCATATTTTAGAATTTTCAGTGTAATATCATGTAAATATAATACACTATCCCAAAAGTACCTGATAAATGTATTTTATAACGCATAATAATAGGAATAAAAAAAATGGTTTGCTGGTTTTCTAAAACTATATTATTAGCATATTATTAATATTATACCTAAGAAGATGCTTTCTAAAAATATGAGATATTAAAAAGCCCTTTTTGTAAGTGAATTCTATTTACAAAAAAATAATAGGTAGAAACATCTAAAGATAAAATAGTAACTTTTCTTACACTTTTCAAAAAAACGTTGTAAATTTTGGAATATTTGAGGAACTCTTTCAATTTATAAACGAATATTATATATTTAATTACCTGTATATTTATTGATTTATATTAATATTTATATATTGTTTTTGAGATATACTTATAAAAAATATACTTGTGTATATTTTTAATATCATGTAACTACACTGTCCCGAAAGGACTTGATAAATGTATTTTATAATTCATAATAATACTAATTAAAAAAATGGTTTGCTGTTTTTATGATACTATATTAATACCAGATTGTTATTATTATGCCTAAAAAAAAGTGATATTAAAAAGCTCTTATTGTATGCGAATTTTATTCACAAAAAATAATAAGTAAAATAATTTATAATCTAAATAATAACTGTTTCGGTATTGGAGCTTTCAAACAAACGTTAAAATTCTGGAATATGCGTAAAATTCTCATAATTTTACACGTTTATAATTTTTCAGTCTTAAAATGATACACTGTTTACGAGACGCCTTTGCAAAAAAATCAGTAGAGTTTAGTATAAATATATTGGATGAGCAAATAGGAATAACTGCTTTATCCAAAATTGTTCTAAAGTTCTCTAATACTCCTGATTAATAAAAAAATTAAATCAGTTTTTACGAATAAAATAACGCTTTTCAATAATTACTATATTTAAAATTAAATTTGTGTAAATAAATATTATCTACTCACATAAAATATCAGATTATTATCAGTCAGTAATCAAAATTAAAAAATAATATATTAATTATATTTTCTGTTTAACACCCCTGCGGCTTAAGAGGATAAAATACACAGACTGAATCCAGAGACATAAAGATATCAGCGTTACTTTATTACCGCAAAGCATTTAATAATATTCGCACAAGACTGTGAAATAAATCCGAAGACTTACTCTCCGAGTCGCTTTCAATAGCAAATGCCTATGATTCAGACAATAATCCTCAATTGACGTTTAACCCTAAAAATACTGAAAGTTTTTTTTATAAATTAATTTATTTTAATAAATAAATTATTATTACTAACTATGAATATGCATTTAAGAATATAAGAATTGCAGATAGATTGGGATTATATTTAAAAATATTTTTATTTTATATTTTTTTATGCTTTCTAAAGGGTTAAGACGGCTCTGTGCGAAATGAATTGTGGTTAAATTGCGTTCGGCATCGCGTTTGATTACCATAAAAGATGTGTGTTTAAGGGAAGCGGTAATGGCAGGGTTGGTGTAAAATATCCGAGTTGTGACTTTATTTGTGGACAGGCGAAGAGTGCGACCAGGATTGTATATTGCCTCTAAATACATGTTCTGTTGTATTATCTGGCTCCGGTTATTATTTATTAACGTCCGATTCCCTATATAAAATATCCAATGACCTCATCCGTAAACATTTTATATAGCTATGAATATAATAAAATCAAATGGTATGGTAGCCCTACATATATCAGTCAAGGACGTGCATAAGATAGGTTTTGTCGGTTAAGTCCATTAACCTGTCTCTTTGGGCATGACAGATCGATCCCTTACGTTATTACAAGGCCTCGATCAATCCCATATTAATAATAACGCGGGTCCAAAACGAAACATTAATAACACGTCACGAGATGCTTTCAAGACTAATTTTATAATGGTATCGATTTTAAGTAGATTTCGGTCGCACCAGATAAAATTTTATTCATATTTTTAATTATATTCATAGCAAGTGTTGGAAGTTAAATATTACTTACATCGTAACATGTATCACGCAAACAGTAATTTCTCAAATTAAAGCTACATATTATTACATATTCATAGTAGTACAAGTGTGAAGAAATGATAATTTAGTATGTGTTGCCAATAAACCACCTCCTGCTGTTTCTATTTGATATGTTGAATTGCTACTCAATAGTAGAACAGTATCACTATATGAAAAATCGTTTTAATTATTATATATCAGTATGAAAAATATATAAATTGTTTATTTATTCGGTTCACTATAAAACATGTTTTAACTAATAAAACATTAGCATATATAAATATATATAATTTTACAATTGTATTTGTTAAAGAAAAATATATTTAATAGTGAACTAAAAAGCAACATATTTGAGTAAATTTAAATATTAGTGAAAATTAGTTAATAATGCAAATTTACTCCCATAATTCTTATACATATGCTTTTGAAACTACATATTTAAAAAAATAGTGAATAAAAAAATACAAATCCACAGAAATTAAAAAACTGTGAATTTGTAAAAATTTGCATGTGAATAAGTAATGAGGTGAAAAAGAACTAGACTAATACATTAAATCAGATCTGCACTTAAATTCAATATAAAACTATTTAAGCCATACAATTTAATTCTTTCTTGTAAAATTAACAAATTCCGGGTTAGAAAATTAATTTAAAAAATTTAGAAACTATTTTTTAATTTTAAGAACCGATATAAAATATGATTAAAATAATTAACTGTGTAAATAAGACTTTACATTTTGACTTTCGTTTCACTTAAACTATTTTAACTTTAATTAAAAAATAACAATGAAAAATATTTTTTTAGATATTCACAAATAAAATTCGCCTTTTTTTATTAAAGCATTAAAAAATAAAATGACTTTAATTTATTTAATTTAACTAACGAAACAAAAAAGTTTATAGTTTCTAGTTTTAAGACATAACTGTTTTTTTTAAATATTATTATCGTCTTTGTGAAATGCTGCGAACATTGAGAATTGAACAGACCCAACATTTACAACTGCAAAGAATTTGTTAAAAAATGCTTTTGCATAAAACAAAGTAGCTAAATATTTTAAGTGTTGAATCAATGTATAACTAAAAAAAAAAATGTTATATATAACAATTAAAAAAAAATACTACTTGAATTATTTATTTTATTTGTATAAAATTTATTTAGTTTTGTATTTTATATAGGCTTACAAATATGAACTGTAAAATTCTAAAACATATATAAATATGTTTTAAATTTTTAATATATGTATTAAAGTAATAGTTTTGACCGTTTATTGGAAATACTGGAAATATAAAACAATATTAATAAAAAAGATTGAAAGACTACTTTTAAATAAACTTTTTTCTAAATGATACAAATTTCCTATATAGAATATTTTAGCAAATATAAGTTTAAACAATTAACACTGCTTTGAATTTACCCAGTGGCGTAGCTATAAGGGGCGGAGGGGCGGGCCGCCCCGGGCGGCACTTGCTTGGGGGCGGCATATTCGCGATGGAATCATCTAGTGTGGTTTTTAACCCTGAATAAAGTAAAATTTATGTAAATCTACAATTAATAATAATCAATTTATTATTTTAAGAAATGCTGATTTTATGATCCTGAAAAAAATGTATGGGGAGGGGGCATAATTTTAAGGATTGCTCCGGGCGGCACATACCCTAGTTACGCCACTGAATTTACCCATGTATTTTAATTATTATGTGATATTATTCTTTAAAATACAGGAGAAGAAAATATTTTTTTATTCATTGAAATAACATTTATTTATTATATATTATGTTAGAAACCTAATTTTCTATTAGTAATTCTAAAAAAAATTTAATCTCTTTGTGTATTTATAATTTTTATTAATTTTATGATGAGTTGCCAGTAAGATTAACTACAATTTCATGAATATATTTTTTAGCTAATGACACATTAAAGACAGCATTTTTTACCAAAGAAAAAATCCGAAGATTTACCTTACATAAGCGGACTAATAATTTGCCTTATGATACAAAGTATATATTTAAATGCACATATCTCTTAAAATAATTCCCTTTTAAATCGCACCTATTTGTTAAAAAACAATACTTTTTTTATTCACCTTGAAACCTATTAATTTAGATTAATGGTTGTAGGTTAATATTATCAATAATTGTAACAACATATTTGTAACGAAAGGTAAAAATATAAATAACAATAACAATTATTTCATTAATGAACCTAAAAATATTGTGTAGAGTTTGTCGATGTTTTTAAAAAATCAAACGTGGAGAATTCTTACCACGCGGAATTTTCTAAATTTATACTAAAAAATATAAAAATAACTGTTATAACATATGTTTTAAATTTTACTTAGGCAATTTAAAAAGGTCATATTAATTGATGGTATGATAAAGTTAATTTAAAGTATGATTTGATACTATAAACATAAACCTGGCAAACCTTCACGAAATGCAGCACATAACAGAATAGAAGTTTTGTTAATCGAATAAAAAAAGTTCGCTTTAATATAAACCATTTATATAGATTTAAATTTATAAATTAAGCTTACTTAAGAGTACCCTAATTTTGAGAATAATACGCGTTAATTCCAGGGATCTTTTTTACTCAGCTATTCCCATATCCTAATATTTATTATGAATATAAAAGAGCATTGATCCATTTCCTAGTATATATAAGCTGAATATAAAATATATAAAATGTTACAATCAAGTTGATAATTATTCATCGCACACTACGCCACTGGACAGGCAAGCGCGACTTTTTTCCGTTTGACCGAATAATTTAAACAACCCATTCAGAGTGGACAGTGATTTCAATAATTACATCAGCGGGATACGAGCCCATGAATATGAGAAGACTCGACCGAGGCACGACTTTGACCCCTTAACGACCGAGATACTTTTTTTATATTTCAATACCCACATATTAATAAAATATTATTTTTCAATTTGGACCGCATAAATTTCAGATCAAAAACTTACGACACGTTTTTTTTCTTCCGCCACAAACATGTGGGTTTATTATAGTGCAACAGAAGCGATATGCTGTTTCTGAAAAACACACTACAGTAATAATAGCACCAGCCAGACGTAGATTTAATACCGGTCCCGGTTCATGACGTGTTTCAAATGCGATATTTAAGAGCTTTTCTCACGCGATATGACAAATAGAGACTTCTTCATTATGGGTGTTGTTCGCTGGCTGTGCGTTGCATGAAATCTATTCATTGAAATTTAAATCATGTTGTAAAGTATGTGGTATTGGTGGTAGATAACGGAAGTACTCGAACGTCTCGTCGAATGTATCGATTAATTCGAAATTAGGGATTAAGTCAGATTGTCTGGCGCAGCGGATAATGATGGTGTCATCTGGTTCAGTGCTCTCGAGATAACCACTGGTTCTCCAAAATACACCTACACACAACCTACATACTTGCGCAACTTCCTGGATTAAATAATGTTTACTGTTTTACTTATTTATTCAAGTATACATATATTTTATCACACTATTCTGTACATGTGAATATTTATTTATTCTTCTATATTTATATTGTCCCAAGTAAAGTAGTTTCTTTAATATTATACACTTCTTCTAGCGTTTCTTCAACATGAAAAACATTTATAATAAGTCATTATTCTTATCTTTCATCGTAATAAGTCATTCTTATCATCTTTCTCTCAAATACAGATAAAATGCCTTATATGAAAAAAACTACTGAATTTAGTGTAGGAATTAAAAAAAATGGATGTATTTTATTTTAAGCAGTTTAAACTAATTTACTGATTTATTGTAATTAAAATATTAAAGTATTTAATCACAAATTTTAAATATTATGGCAAATATTTTTATATTTGTTAAGAAAAAAATTAATTTGTTAATTTGTTTTAGATTATAATTATTAATTGCTGTACCGCAAAAAAACATTTATTGTAAAGCAAAATATTTTTTAAGAGACTTCGAAGGAATTGATATTAAAAATAAAAAAATAAAAAGAAATACGCTTTTATTTGTTATAAATACAGTAAATAATAATTATCAAAATAATATAAAGCAGCTTTATTAAAAAAAATATAAAATGTAACATAAAAAAATTGTGTAAAAAGTTTATTAATAATTATAAAATATATAAAGATATAATAAATTTTCTACCTTATATTATGCTATATTTTTATAATTATAGTAGGACTTTAAAATATCAGATAGTTATTTCATTATAAAAGAAGAAATACAATCTAATGAAAAACATGTTGTAATGAATTATATTATTACAAAACAATTTTCTAAATAAATACAACGTATTATAATTTTCTAATAATTAATACAACTGATTAAATAAAAACAATGTCTTATATATAAATGTCTTAAAAAAATAGCTAACAATTTTATTTACGAGAAAATTTGTTCAATATGTAGGTGGAATGTCATTTAAGGTGTTAAATATTAGATAATCGTAAAATTTAACCATTACAAAAAATAGTATCGTAATAATTCTAGGGATATATATAAAAAAAAAATTGTAACATAATTTTTTTTAACAAATTAACGCAGAAGTATTATTATTATGACTTTTTTAACATAAAATCCGGCTCATATATTAACATACTGTCTGATTTTATAAATTAAAACAATAATAATATTGAGAGTATTTTCATAATATTATGCAACACTATTTTAACACTTTACCTACCGCTCACACCAATTGGTGTCCTGAGTGTGCCGAAAGTTAAACACCGCAGACGCCAATTGGCGTCCTGTATATATGATCGTTTCCATGTCAAATTAAAAATATATGCTTAGTGTTTTATTTAAAATTTAATATGTATGAATTTTAATTTTTTTTAATTATATTTAAAACAAATGCGAAGGTTTTATAAATATATTTTGTATTTCTTTCATCCGGCAGTTTTACTACCAGACAAACTTATGTATCATTTGATGCGGTCCGAATATTTTAATGATTTTTTCTAGACATGTTATAAATGTATCAATGCAGCAATTCAAGCCTAAGTGGTTCTAAACATGTGGTTCACCGGAAATAGAAATTAATTAATACATTTCCTTATTATTAGATTTTAAAACTGATTGATGATTTTAAAATTATAAAAACAAGTAATCTAAGAATTTAAATAAAAATAATTTAAATTGAGTTAACCAGCGGTTCTCAAACTTTTTCTTATTTCTAAGAACTTTTTCTCAGCACACTTTTTTTTCGAATGGTGTAAACAAAGAAAAAATATGATTGTTCTTGTATTATATATAAGTCATCGTCGATTGATCATAATATTTGTCGCCTAAGACTGCTATTAGGTAATTATCGTCATTGAATAATTAAATGGTATACATTCAAAAAGTAATGCTTGATGTCATCATTACTGATACGTACATATGTACATCATAGCTTGTTTACTAAGTGCCATAATACTTTCTGTTCACAGCTTTGCTTCTATGTGGAACAATAAAATGTTTAACGATATTGTCTTTGAACATTTTTTCTATTACCTCCCAGTCCACCGGACCACACACGTCACAGAAGACACATTAAAAAGCGTCATTCAAACGCCACAAGCTTCCATAAACAAACTCGTTTGAATACAGAAATAGAAACGTAGTTGTAGAAAAAAATCGGTCCTCATAATAAGTATTTTTTAGATCGCTGCCCAACAGATGTATAATTGTATCGATGACGTTTTATAGTGACGATTTGGAAAAAGGGGCACCTTTACGCCCTTTGTGCCACGTTTTTTATTTCACATAAGGCAGGTGTCGCCAAGCGTCGGACATCTGCTACATATAGACGAAAGTTCATTAGTTCGCTTCCTGCAAGGTGAGTCGCACGATATTTATGTTGAGGACATATGTAAAAACCGCGGGGGTGTTCCTGGTCCGACGGAAGTCGAGGACAATGGCGAACAGGACCGTTTCTAGATCTGTTAATTAATAATCCCCCTATCTACAAAAGGGTCTAATGAAGTCGTAAAGCCTGTGAAATAGCCTCTTTCTCTCGGTTTATTACCACTGCGCGACGAATGGATGTGTCAATCACTAATTTATTTTTTTCGATTTCCGGTCGGCGTCGGTCAGATGACCCGATTTTCCCGTTGTATGCTAAACATCAAAGAAATTTACAGGATGGCCAAGAAAATATATTTTATTAGGTTGTTAGGAAAATAATTATAGTTTGACTGCACAATAAATAATTAATACAGTAATATTTCAGAGTTAAGCAAATCTCTAAATTCAATCTCAGTAGCAGCTATTTAAAATCTTACAAATATTCAATACATCTTAATGGCTTGCCTTTCTTTAAAATATATATCAATTTCTCTATATAGAATTTAAATGAAATTCAACTTTAAGAATAATATTTTAATTTGTATTATTTCTGTTTAGAATTATAATCTTTGAATACATTTTTCATAGAATTCCTCCATAAATATGTTAAATTTAACTTATATAAAGCTGTATTTATTTGGTTAGTAATTTGTTTTATTTTTGTCAGTAACTCAATCGATTCAAATGGACTAAAATAAAAAATGATAAGTGGTCTTTACATGTATAAATATTTAGAAAAATAATATGACTTGAAATAAAACAAGTCTGACACTTCCACCACTCACTAACTTGCCGCTAGAATTCGTATTAATCAAAGTTTATTTTAGCAATTATTTTAAACAACCTTCAGCATTCGCGACGCAATCAATCACCGAAAACCCAATTCACCAACACCACACAGTTGTTAATTTACATTGTTTGATACTTGGTTCAAGAGTTTCGTGACAGGGGCATTACAGTGTGTATCCAGAGGTCGAAGACGTTCTCGGGGCGCAAGCAGACGTCGGATGCATCTGTTGATGAGTTTTTGATGTGAACTGCCCCGCCCAGCCCTTGCCCCAGAGAGGGCGCCGCCCTTTGCCATCTGTCCAGCATCCACGGGACGTCCATTGTTTCTGGCGAGTGTGTCTAGGAGGAGACTAATGGCCGAGTCTTATCGCGTGTCTGACGGACTATTCATTATCGCGGGTGATAAAGATGGACAATTGTGCGAAGAACCCCATCCCCATGCTATTTTGCGCTTATTATATTATTCGAAGAAAATTTTCGGAATTACCCATTTAATTGTGGCAACGACAGCAATTAATAGTTAAATTTTAGGAATGACATTTGGCTTATATTTCGTTTAACAAAAATCCACCTCCATGTAATTAAAACAATTTGGCGATATTTTTACTATGTTTTATCCAAAAATATGTTATGTCGAAGATATTTATATTTTTATTAACGAAAACAGAAATATCAATAAAATTAATATGTAATAGCAAGATGTAATTCTCATAATTTAACAAGCTGAATAGAATTCTGTATATTGACAGATGCATCATTTCTGTAATAATGTATCAGAAAAAAAGTATGATGGCTTCGACTAAAATATATAATCTTAAGGTTACGCAATTAAAAACCTCTGCCGTAGCTCGAAATCATATTAACCTATACCAGGGGTCGGCAAAGTGCGGCTCCGGAGCCGCATGCGGCTCTTTGGCTCCTTGAGTGCGGCTCTGGCACAAATATCGGGCGCTAATTCTGGTCGAGTGTCCTTTCCATGCAACGTTGAATGTGTACGTGAGCGTTGACGTAGTACCTGTTTCATCCGGTAGGGGCGCAGCGCAGCGTAGTAGTATGACAGCTGTCAATCTGCGTATTTGGCGGTTACAGACGGGGCCAAAAATATGACTGGCGTCAGAGAAGGGTTTGTTGCCATTTTGAAAGAAAAAAATAATTACGAGACATTGGTTTATCATTGCATTATTCACTAATATTTCCGGAAGAAATTAGTAAAGTAATGAGATTAGTGATCACCTCCGTTGTAGCTAAAGCTCTTAATCATCGTCAATTCAGAAAATTTTTAGTTGAAATGAAGAGTGAGTACGCTGATCTTCTGCTTCATAACAAGGTTCGATGGTTATCAAGAGGGAACGTTTTAAATCGCTTTTGCTCAAGATTTTGAAAGGGAAACATTGTTTCACTTTTCGAGCCTGCTGAAGCATCGCCAAGAAAATAATTCCTCTATTGACAAACATCATTTCAAAACAACAATTTTAAATATGAGGGAAGCATTTCTCAGCAGGTTTCAGGAGTTTAAAAACAGCAAAGCAACCTTAGCATTCGTCAAAAATCCTCTTAATGCTACAATAACTGAGTTGAAATTTTCTCCTTTTGGCATTGACATTGGTAACTTTGAAATACAATTGCAGGATTTAAAAAACAAGGAAATATGGAGCTCTAAATTTCAACATCTTTGTATTAATTTGGAAATATTGGAGAAGAACGAATGTGATCTTAGTTCAGAACACAAGTGGTCTGCTTTGAAAGACCTGGGGAATGAAGTCATGATCATTTTCAACGTCTGGAATAGTATTCCTGACTCTTAAGATCCGCTGAAAAAACTTGCGTTTGCTGTTCTTTCCTTTTTTGGTTCTACATATTCATGCGAACAATCCTTTTCAAGCATGAACTTTATCAAGAGTAAACTGAGAAGTTGTCTTATTGATGAAAACCTGGAATCATGCCTAAAATTAAAAACAACAACATATAAACCTGACTTACTGAAACTTTCCAAGGAGATGCAAGGACATTGTTCGCATTAAGTGTTTGTCAGTCATTGTCATGATTTAAATTTATGGATACCTTACTTTCATATTATTGTTTATCAACGAATAAATCTTTATTAAGTGTGAAATCAAGTTTTATTCAGTGTACCCGTAATTTAATATTATAATAATGGTTTACTAAATTAAAAAACAGATTTGGCTCTCAGAACTATTTTGAATCGTTGTAATGTACATATTTGGCTCTTCGGCCAATAAGTTTGCCGACCACTGACCTATACTAATGATTTAAAGAACATGTCCCGAATATATGCTCTATATTAAACATGTTTAGTCAATTTTTCTCTACCTAAATACAGATAGAATAATCAAATATACAAATAAAGTATTTGCTACTAGAGAAATTGTAACAATTTATAAAAATATATATTCTCCATCGTTTACATAGCAAAAGCTATTTTTTGGTAATCATTTGTGATTTATAAATGACTAGTTGTATTATCTGGCTTTGCCCGAGATTGATTAATAATCATTATAATTAATTTTATTTATCTTCTTATTACAAATGTATTTCTGTACTGAACATAATATTTGTAGGCTTTGTTTTCGTGTATTGTAGTAGCACGTAATCAATCGTCAGTACGTCGCTGTTCAGCTCAACTTTTTTTTATTTTTTATTGATTTATTTACAATCTGTCTATATATAAGCAATAAGTAAAAAAAATAGAGATTTAAAAAAGAATCATTTGATTATTATACTTTTGTGTGAAATTAATGCAATTTATAGCATGGATAATATATGCTTCGTATATTAAAAAATATAGTAAATATGATATAAAGGTAATACATACATTTTTGGGTTAATTTAATTTGCTTTATTAATTCAGAAATTACGTAGCACGTTATTAAATTCATATCGGGGTTAATTTAATTAAATAAATATTTAATACACCAAATATTTTTAAATTACCAAATATCATAATCTTTTTACAAAAGTGTCATCAAATCTCTGTAAGAATAATTTAAAGAAACGGCTTCGAGGGCGTCTCTCCCATATAAAAAGTCATTATTATAATTTCGGGTTAGACTCGACGTTTTAAATGGCTATATTTTTTGTTAAAATGGCAATCTTCGCATAACTATGTTATACATTGATGCGATTAATAATACCCACCCAGACGTCGGTTTATATTCACTTTGACAGCCCTGTTATTTTACACTGACGTTAAAGTAATTTCGCGACAAAATTTCTTTGTAAAAATATTTAGTATATATAAAAATATGTATTTGAGACCTAATGATTTTATATAGACCCTAACCAACATAGTTATTTATCAATTTTAATACATAACACGTGGAGATTTATGCGTGTGTATATCTCACACAAGACGTTTCGAGGACAACACTATCAATCACGCATCTGAGGCCATTTATAACTTTATTCACGTTCTCGACGACAATAGGTGACATTATGGGGAAAATCCGGAATTTTTATGGTGCACAAAAAGAGCCGAGCCCCATAGAGATGCAAATTTGTCAAGAATTGGAATTCTAGCGGAGATGTGGCATTGAGTTGATTTATCGATTCGATGATTAATGGGTTGAATATTTTTCAAAATATCGTTGACAAGGACGAGTTGAGTCTCATCGGTTCTGAGACCTTGGATTTGTATTGTCCTTTCGAGTAAGATATAAAAAAGCAATATCAGTGGCAGCTAAGCTTTTTGGCTCACGATACCTTTTTCAATTAATGATTTGTTTTATATTGTGCAAAATATTATTTTGGTTCCTCACAGACATAGTGAAAAATTTTACCGTTTTGTGAGACATTAAATTTTTTTTTAGAATATTTAATGTACTGAAATATACTAGGCTTCGTGGCGAGATATTTTGAGATGATATTTTATTTATACAATTTAAAAAAAAATATATTTTATTCAATTTTGCATACTGAATTTGTAGCAAAAAATATTTGTATATTCTTCTTTATTATTATTTTATCTTTTAAAGTAGTTCCTATTAGATATAATACACTTTTTCAAGTGTTTATTTCAATCAGTATAACGTTTGTGTAATGCAATTTTAAATTTTAAATTTTAAATTTTTAATTTACAAGGGTTTTTTAATTTTTTAATTTTTTAATTTTTAATTTTTTAATTTTTAAATTTTTAGTTTTTAATTTTTAATTTTTAATTTACTAGGGTCGAGTAAACTGAAAACTATAATAAATAATAAAAAAGACGCCTAATAACTAGGCGAATTTTACTTTATGGTTGCAAAATGTGTTCTTTTAAATGTCATCTGTATGTGCAATAAATAATTGCATGGAGTATATATGTTAAATATAATGGCTTCAGCATTATTTTCCACTTATGATACAGTAAAGAAATTCTTATTCATAAATTTCTTTACAATGCTGTATTTGTTAAAAATTTAATAGCATTGAAACAAATTTGACTGCTACTTATTTTGTGCTCAAAATATCAATGAAAATTGTTTCCTATGAAGCATTAAGGTAACAATCTTCTTTATAGTAATTTAGTAATTACAAAACGCACGTCTTATGCAGCCCATCTCTCTCGTCATCTTTGTTGTCTTTAAAGCTCTCTTTGAGACATTTGTATCATTTATATACATAGCATTTTTGTCAAAAAGCTTTTGTAATATTTTTACTACTTAACTGCACTTTATTATATTTATAACATTAAATGTAATGCTTCTTTCTTGTTCCTTTATGTTCAAACTAAATAATCGCTGTGTGACAAAATGCGTCGTTAATACTTGACTGTCAAATGCAAACTACGCATCCAATACTACTGAAAATTGCCACACTCATCACAGGTAGTAATATTAATCAATCAACTGTACTAAAAATATTCTTAAATTTTCATTATTTTTATATTACACCTTGAACTAGATCAACTAAAACATTTGTTCTTAAATATTTTTATTTATTACAAATACAACGATATAATAATCAATTAGATCCGCAGCTATTAAATATATGTTATAAGTCCCACCATTTAGAATATAAACTTGTGCCACTAACGTTTCAATTTTTATTTTACTATTATATATGAAAATACTATGCTGCGCAGCGAAAAATTTCATCCTATTTTTTTCGATAGATGTACAGCAGTAACTGGCTTGCTCAAAAAACATACTAGCAGATTATATACAAAAATTGTTTTTAAGAAACTGACTGCTTTTATAGAGCATATTTAATTTTAAGTATATAAAGAAAAAATTGCCATACACTGACAAATTTTTTATATAATGTCAAAAAATTATCTGTTTGATAAAAAGTTAATATTTATTCTTTGCTTTATAGAGAAAAATGTTTAATCTAATAATAAACAATATGTAACACTATATATGGTAAAATTGTAAAATACCTAAATTTCTTAAATATATTAAAAATATATACCAAATCTATTTAGCTTCGAGTTAGGATTTTTTGTAAATATTGCTTATTTTGTCTGAAAATCGTACATTTAAAATTATAAATTATATTTTAAAGAATTTTAGAATAAAGTGTATTAAACGCAGAATTTTTTTATGAGCAATATAAAGAATCCAGTGGTTGTAAAACATCTAAAATTATTTTGGAATTTTCTCAAGAAAAAACTTTGTATGCAACCTATATTTTTTAAAGAAAAATATGTTCATACATAGTATTATTTTTATGATCCAAATTAATCGATTACATTTTTATTACATACAAAAATTAATAATTAGCAAATTTTCTGATCGTTTTCTGACTCAACGAGATATTTTTGCAAATAAAAAAATCCTAAACAATTAATTGTATATGATTAAAGATGCTAAAATAAATTATTTAACACTGAATCTTAGATAGATATCTAGAAATACGCAATACAAAAATATATTTATATTTTATTATCTGTTAAAATAGTTATTTTATCAGTTTTTAAGACCATATAAGTTTTAAAAACTGATAAAATAACTATTTAAAAAAAAATATTTACGACTTAGCAATTCTTAATTTCTGACTTAAATCATTGCTGAATATATTTACTTATGTTTATGAATGAAAGTAAAGTAATATAAAATTAAGATTACCTACGAATAATTATTAATTACATGACTAATTGAAGCAATTGTATAAAGTATTAGATTTTTATATTATATTTTATCGTTAATGCATAAATGTTGTATTTAAGTGAGCGTTGTAAATTAATAAAGAGTTATTATCTAAATATGGTGAAGTTAATGTCAGGATTGCGTAGGGCCTCTTGTTAAGGGCCACAAGTTATAGTTGATATTACCAGGAATAATATTTTATGATCCGTAATAAAATTAGGGTTTTCAGCAAATTGCGTCACAACAAAGTATACCGACAGTGGTTTATTGCCACAGCTTTCTTGGACGAAGGGTTTTGATTATATTGCCCATTGTTAAAAAGGTTTACGTGTCATATTGACAACTTCTTCAGATTTAAACCGAAAAAGAATCGTTAAAAGATTGTTAAAATGATCTTGAAATTAATTCATAGATTGAAATAGTTATAGCCAGAAAAAAACATACACATGACGTAAATATTAGTGTTTGAAACTCGATCCATGCGGATGGGACTAATATTATTATTTTCTTGAAATAAGTTTGTTTCTGTATGCATAAAATTTTATTACCATCCCAGATTTGTGCAACAAGATTTTTTTTTTCAACCATTATGTTCTCGGACATGTTTAGCGCAGCTGTGTCAACCCGTCCCCAAAAATCCTAATTGTTCTTTCCGGGAACGCTTCTTTTGCTCTCAGGCCGCACATTTTATAATAAAAGCAATACATTTTTTTGGCCTACAACCACTCTATGGGGTCCGCCGATGTGACAGTGACTGTAAAATTTTACAACCAAGAGATGATGATGGCACGGCGTTGCGAACCATTCTTGGAACGATCGTGAGCCACAAAACCAGTTCTTTGCCGCTCGAAGAAGACAGAGCAATAATCGTAAAAGCATAAACAAAGGACTTGTTGAAAATTAAAAGAGACAAACGCGAGGCTCCGAAGAGGATATTAATTAAGATCATTTTTATGAGATTATTCACGGTCGACCCCGGAGGCCCTTTAATTTCGATAAGAGCGCAATGTGTCTTTGATCGAAAGCAGGGTTGCCGTATTTTTAATTTTATATAAAATTAAGCCCCAAGATTTAAATTTTTTAATAACCATTGTAATAAACAAATATAATCAAACAAATAAAATCACTATAAATAACTTAAAAATTATTAGCTAGTGTTTCTAATTCAAAAAGTCAATGTCAATCAATTAATAAACACTATACTAATTTTGACTATATGTGATGTATTTTTTGTCAATGGTTGTTGTATATGTTTTCTTAATTTATCATTCATTCAAGCTATTAAATGGTAATTGACTTGAAGAATAGATTTATTTTGAGCGATTTTTATATTATTTAGTATATAATATTTATAAAATTTAATCTTAGTCTTTTTAATTTATTCTTGTAACTAAAAAACAGGTTATAGGTATTTCAGTAACTTGTATTTATCATAGTTTTTATTTTCATTTTTTTAGAAACCCAGAATTTTTTTTTGTTTTGAGTAAACATCAGTTTAATCTTTGACAAAAAATCTAACAGCTATTTTCAGCTGTAAATCAGTCTTTTCATATATATTAAACAAATTAGCTAAAATCCGATATTTAAAATTAGTACTTAAATATTATTCGACTTTTCTTATTCAATGTTGATTTATATTTTGTGTTATATTAAATCAGCATATTTGAATTTAAATAATTATTGCCGCCTTAAAATTGCCGCCCCCCTCCTCATACATTTTTTACAGGGTCATAAAATCAGCATTTCTTAAAATAATAAATTTGTTATTATTAAACTTTTGTTATTCGTGAATTTATATATGTTTTAGTGCATTCAGGGTTAAGAACCACACTAGACGATCTCATCGCAAATATGCCGCCCCCAAGCAAGTGCCGCCCGGGGCGGCCCCCCCCCTCCGCCCCCCCATAGCTACGCCACTGGATATTTAAAAATAGGAATATCTAAAATATAAGCACTCAGATTATTATTTTATACTGCTCATAGAATTTTTGCTCGTTTTGTATAAATGTAGGTTTTATTTTAGACAAGACACACATCATTAGTGAATCAAGATTTTTAGATTATTGTATATTTTTCTTTAATTTATCATTTATTAATGCTATTAAGTGGTAATTGTAACAATATATTTCTATGTATCCTAAATATTGTAATAAATACTTTAAAATGACAAAACTCTTAATTTGTGCTTCTTTACATTTTTTATATTCACAAGAAAAAAAATCATATATTTCAAAACAATATTGATTGATTTTATGTGAAATAAATATTATTTATATATATAAAAAAAATATACTGAAACTAAAAAGTAGTAAAAAAAGTAACTTAAATTGAAGTATGAAGTATGCGTTTATATTAAGGCTTTTTATGACAATTTTACAAGTAAGAATCAAATAAGATACATCTAAACCTAATTTTGCCCAATAGGAGAGCGCAAAAAACAATTATCCCTTCTCAGAAGTCAAAAATCCACGTCAAAAGCAATAAAATCGTGCCGTCGCCGTCGCAGTGGGAACGCTCGTTACCGAGCGTTCCCACTGCGACGGCGACGGCACGATTTTATTGCTTTTGACGTGGATTTTTGACTTCTGAGAAGGGATAATTGTTTTTGCGCTCTCCTATTGACCAAAATTAGGTTTGAATATACTTTGATGAGCCCTTTTATATTATAAGTCCATAATAATATCGGTAAAGATAGCTATCATATTTGTAAAACACAGTTTAATATCAAAATGCTGACAAACTGTGGAGCAATATGTGAGATGCGATGTCTATCTGTACTTATTCTTCTGCTTATTTTCCCCTGAGATGTGAGTTTGCTTATTTGGACTTGACCGAATAAAAATTCTAAAACTATAATTAGTTTTATAACTTATAATAGTTTTAATTACCATGATTTTATTTAATTAATTTTCATAATTTTTTTCAGAGTTGGGCCCCTCAAAAAGAACAAGCTCTGAGAATTTGCCCCTTCTCCCCTTCCCCCTCTCAGCGGGCTTGGGTATAACAGCTATATTAACGATCACCATTTCCCGACGTTGTGATTTTCCAGGAACGCATTTCACAATTACGTATTGAATTTAAATTTAAATACGGTTCTAAAACTCTATAGCATTTGTAATGTTTTCTAATTTATAGGAGAATCATGTTGTAAACATTTTATAGTTTGTGGCTTACAAAGTTGATTATGAATTTCATTGTCTTTCGTGTCTCTTTAAAGCTGCTTAAATAAAAATGTACTTTTTTACTTTTTCTAATAAATATTAATTACACAAAGACAATATTATAATACGTATGCTCGTTAATGATCGAAACTCAATACCGTTAGTTTCACTAAAATATTTAAAAGTCGTTAAACATTAACGTTTAGACCATAAAATTTACTACGAAGAGTAATTGTTGTAGTAAAACTTAAAATACAGCAAATTTATAGCTACTACGTATAAAGGTAAATATGCCTATGTGTTATAAGTACTAACAAAAGCAGTGCTTTCCGTTGTGAGGACAGCCTAAGGAATTTAACACGCAGTATCTAATTACGCCATGTTCCGAGTTTTACGACAAACCTTTTTGTATGACACCTCCATTAATGACCTAACATGAGCCGGTGCCCTCTTACTAAATAACAAAGCTCTCCTCGGCGTTCACACAGAGCTATAACCATATTTAGTACAGAACTCTAAAGTTGAAAACATAAACTGGCGGGCAAAAACTGGAGAATCTCATGTATGCTAGCAAAGATGTAAGAATGTATAAGCTTCATTTTACTCGTAAATATTTTACGATTCAGTTCACCATCATCACTTCTTTTAACTATAATTTGCATTTTTTTTAATAATAAATACCGCGCAGAACTCTTAAGTGGTTAAAGCGTAAACTTATCTGATTATATCTAAGTGCGTTAGTTTTTTAATTGCTATTAAGTTGCTTGGAATTTTATTATCAATTGTGTTAAATTAGCAGATGAAGTATTTTTTGTAAAATACTTTTAAGATGTGATAAAGCAGAATAAACTGCTCGTATATTAAAAAAAATAGAGCTGGAGACGTGGCTTTTATGATAAAGAAAGTTGTGGTAGTTTGTTTCGGTAAATAATGAGCATCTGAAAAAGTCTTGTATAATTCAAGAACTAACACAAGATTAAAGCTATAGTAATAAAATATTTCTGGACGATTTACACATATTAAGAAGAGCAAAAATACTTTAAGAAATGAGTGCCACTCAAACTTAATTAAAATTAAAAAAAATCTAGGAGTTTGTTCTGTGCTTTTTTTAATCCACAGAAGCTTTTTATTTTTTACGCGTAATTTAACATGCGACTAAATTAGATTCTTTACGACAACTGAAAGCGATATAAGCAATGGTTAGACTAAAAAAGTCATAAGCTTTAAGTTTTCAAGAATAAAATTTTAATCTGGATTTTTAAAAATTTAATATAAGTGCTTATTTTGTAACTTCGCTCTCAAGAGCTTGCTGGCATTGAGGCCTTCGGACCGATATTTAACAAAAATAGCGCGCTATCTACGAACAATTAATTGAACCCATTTTAACATATGCCTAATCGGCGTGAAGTAATACTAAAAATACTAATTTATATAATTTACTAGTCATTAAAATTAAAGCTAAAAAATAACATAGGTTAAATATCTCGCTAAAAAATTGATACTTTATTTTTTTTATATTGTATATATACCATACAAAAAATCAATAAAATTGTATTAATGATACGAATTATAACTACACATTAACTATACGAATATATCTCCAGAATTTCAGAATTGTAGAGTACGCTCGGGATAAGGATGCCGGTTTGTTATTGTATACGTGTACATGTATATAAGAGGGAGAAGCGATGTAGCGTGTACTTCATTATCTCGCTTTCTCTTTTAAGGACAGTCGCTGATTCGTCAACGCTGGTATTCGTCATTAAAGTGCAGTGTGGCACAGAAGTTCGATCTTCTCTAGTGATTTATTTTAAATAATTTTGTGTTGATATTGGTTTAACCCAGATATGCTCACTGTCCCATGGGTAGGTCACTAAACTCGTGCCACTGTTTTTTATTTATAAATAAAATTTCTTGGGCATATCTGGGTTAATTGATATCAAGGCTTCATATATACACTGTAAGTTATTCGTTCTCTTACCCGTGGATTAAAATATTTTAATAATTTTTTTTATTAATCCGTACGTTTTTGGTTTTTTTACACTCTTCTCTATAAGGCTTAAAAAAGTTATTATTCTTATCGTTGCGCCAATGATAATTTTTTAATATATTTAATGGATTCTAATGATTTAATAGAGTCGTCGAGCCATTAAACAATCTGCGAGTAATTTCTTTCCCAATTTTATATCTTTTTGCTTTTGAAGAATGGCTAAAGACTTCATTATTTTTTTGACTAGTGAAAGATTTTGAATTTCGCAAATATTTAATTAATGACATCAATGTTTGGTTTCTTCGATTATATAATATATTTTTAATTGTCCGTTGAAATTTCCAACTTAGTTCAGATGTATGTGTGTTAAATAAACATATATTTTCTTTTAAAATAAAAAAATTAAATACTCTGAGCTATATTGTTTTGAGCCACACAGTTCACGCACACAATAACAAACCGGAATCCTTATCACGAGCCAACTCTACACTATTGAAATTAGTGACTAAATGGATAGATTATCGCTATTTTTTCATTTGATTTCTTGATTTGTTTGAAGTTATTTATTAAAATTATTTAATAACTGCTTTTTTCAGTTCTATATTATTTGCTGATTTTTATCAATTTTTTTGCTATTTATCTCGTATGTATATATATGTATGTTACTGTATCTAACTTATTGCTAAGATTCTCCACTGTAAAATGAATGAACACATCTATGTAATGTATCTAAATATACATTGTTCTGTAGTGACATTTTCGAGTTGTCATTGGACAGAGGGACAGCTTGCTAGTTCACGATTGGTCCGATTTGTCGCAGGAGGCGAGGCTTCAAATGTCACCAGCCAATGGTACATGTCGTCGCTTTGTCACTCATTCGCGCATGCGCATTATCTTGAAAATAATAAAACATTCAAAACCCCAAAATAAATATATACATAAAAACATATACCTGTATACATTTGAACTTATCTCTATTTGATGAGGTCCAATCCTTCAAAGGCCGCTTCGTTTTTGAAGCTGTGGGTATTCACATGCAAATAGAAGCTTTATATTATTTTCCTCGTTCACCCTCGTGCTGCTAGTTCCTTTTGACGCAGCGAGCGAACTCTTCGTCACAAAGGAGGAGCCTTTTTCTCTCTCCTCTCTCTCCAGCTTCTGTTTCATTTTCCCGACACGTAAAAGCTCTCTCTGCGCGCTGCGGAGATGTGCTACGCCGTAGCAGCGTCTCTACGAGGATGTTTATCTAGAGACAGCGTCTGGGCGCCATATCGATCGCGCGCGCCTCGGCCTCAACATTACACAAACTTTCCACTTATAACTACTTAGTCCAAGTCTACTGAAACACGGCAGGAGTTCTATTTATACGCTAGAGATTAATTATACACGAACAATTTTGCATCGAGTTCAACGCTATGTTGACATTAAATATTTTATTAACATAAAATGTATATATAAAATAATAATTAAATACTTAAAAACAGCATTAAAGTTGTTATTTGAGTATAAAATACGTAAATAATAATACAAAAATAGCATCTGGATGAACTTAAATTTTAATTCTAAGATATCTTAGTTGATATATATTTAATATTGTATATTTGTTTCAAAATATGATTTAACAAATTATACACATATAGGAACATATATTTTATTAAATATTAAATTTCAGTTTAAGACTTAATTTATTTATATGAGCTTTAAAAAAAATGACGATGACATGGCTTACTTAAATTTTATTTGTGTTTTAATATTTTGTACATAATTGTATTATATACACATATAAAAATATACTTTGTAATGTATAAAAGCTTTAAATGTAAGTATTGTTTGATTATAAATATTTATTTTATCAATTATGTTTGAAGTATATTTGACATAAAATGTTTTACATAAGTTTTGCTATAAAATAATTTTTATGTCACAATGTTTTCTTATCTTGCATCCCATACTCCACCCTAATTAGTTATTAATGAGACCAAAAATAAACCTGTAAGGATCGCTATTATTACAAATTTAATTGTTATATTGTAACTAGACGAAGTTGGATGATTAAGCCCAATTGTCGAGTGATTTTATCATATACCTGTGCTTTTGATTAAATGATGTTTTTATTTGATTTTGCTTTGCTCTTTTTTGTGTAAAATATGTAAGTCATAAAACAATTATCTTGGTCCTGTCTTCGATGTGGTTGAATGTGTTCTTCAGATGTTTTACACGAAAGACAGCTGATTAAGTAGTTACAACCTATATAATTTTGTAAATACCATTCTTATAGCTTGATTTTATTCGACTGATCAAGCGCCAAGCTTGGAAATTTTAATGAATAGCAATTCTTAATCTGGCCGCTTCCTTTACGGAATCACAACGTGAAAATTGTGTACGTGTTCAGAGACGACGTCTTTACGTTTTGTGGAGTTGGAATGAGGTGGGGTTTGTTGGGGGGTGAAAGGTGCGTCGGTCGCGAAGGCAGTGTGGGGCTCAGGGGTGTCGTTGCAGGGGTGGCGCATGCGCGTTGAGCGGATCCGCATCGAGCGGCCGGTGACAGCCGCCCGCTGTCACTCGGGACCCGCCTCCGCCCGCCGGCCAGAGGTCACGAGCCCTGCCAGACCGGGTCACCAAGGGCGTACAAGATTTTTCAACCCCTTCTCTCTAATTTTAGAGAAAAATACGGAGCGCGTGTAGCAGAATTTTGGAGAAAAAAAAACATTACTATGAAGCTATTAAAATGATAAATATAAAAAACATTATATTTTCTTGATTTGCGCCCAAAGAAGTGTGACTTTTGTTAGGCTATTTTATAAGCATTTACAAATTATCACATGTAAATGAAAATATACAGGTGGTGGGTCAAAATGGCAGGTCTTGTAAGTCGAAGAGTCGTCGATGGAGTGTCGAGTTAAATTATTGCCGGCTCTGATCTATCGTAGTATTGTTGGACTGTCTGCCACTCTATAACCAACTGTCATATTTGAGACAGCTCTGTCGAATCACAGATGAGAATGCTATGGGCCAATTGCATCGTTACTCGGACACAACCATGCAATATGTTTACGACTTACAAATTAAACTTCCAGATGGCCACTTTCGGCAATCATTAACAATAGGGTAAATAAAATTGCTTCTCAACGAGCTAGTGAAATACAAAGATCTTTTCGGGGGAAGTTATGAAGAGCTTAAAAAATATATGGGAGGATGATCATCTATTTTAGGTAAGATACAAATATTTATTAGTGTAATCCTTGTTAGTATAATGTTCATCATGACGCATTGGGAAAATCTGTCAAGTTATGATATTTAGATTATTAAAAAATTTAAATAAAAAAATGCAAATTTTTGCGAAATTATCTAAAACATCTTACTGCTTGAATTAATAATTCATCTGTTAAATAATTCAGGCAGAAATAGTCGGTGATATTCTCAACATTCGCAACATTTAAAAAACAAATAGTTTATAAATCAGTTGTATGTTAGATGGAAATGCAACGATATTAATTTAAATCAGTTTTATTTAAAAACTGGAATCTGGTTTTAAAATATTTTACGGAACAGCATTCTTCGGAGTAAATTTCACACCTAATATTTCGTTTGGTTATGTTTTCCTGATATTCATAATATATCCATTTAATAAGAACTATTAACGATTAAGCTACGTAGTGATAAATATTGTGTCTTTTAAGCCGCTACTTTTCAATAGCATTTAATTTATACAAATTATCTTTTTTTAAAATAAAAAAACGTATTTTTAATATTACGCAGTCTTTAAGTCTTTAGACAGTTTATTCGAAAAACAGTATATATTACGATTTTTATTACCTTTTATTAGGTAATTGCAATTTAAAACAAATTGTTTATGTACAATTTTGGTGACATAGCTATTTTAAGTAACGTAAAAAAATAGTGACATTATTAGATTCGAAATTTAAGCCAAGCCAATATGTGTGTCCCATTCATTATTCAATGATGAGATTGTATCATGCTGATATATTAGATTTTGGGAACCAAAGGGGTAAAATATCAATTTGACTTACTAAATCATCTCGCAATATATTTTACATATTTTTTTTACTTAATGAAATACTACAATATGTCGTAAAATAACAGATTTTTCACGGAACTGTCACAAAAAAGTGCAAACTATAAACTGATGAAAATAGCAGTAGATATAAATAAATTAAATAAAAACAAAGTTTTTTTTCATACCTGTAATATTTTTTTAATCAATGTCATTAACATATACATAACAGATCATAACACTTAGGTTTAACATCGTTATGAACAAATATTTCATTAACAATTTATCGATTAGATATACATAAATTATTTAATACATACGTATAAAAAAATCAACACGTCACATATCACATTATTGTAAAACATGAATGGTTACTTTTTTTACCGTTAACTTTTTAGCGTCACTAATGCGACTTTATTGAAATAATCCGCTCTGAAATAACAGGTGATAACATTATCCAATTAGTTACCAATTTTAAATTCGCTCAGCGGCTCATTATTTTTTCCAAGCTTATTTTAGTATGCCTAACTTATACCTAGGTATATCTACGTGGCGTGGAAATGAATCCATTTTGGCGTTAGTCAATTAATTCTGATTTAACAACAATCACGAATTCCCCGAAGGGCCATTGCTCGTGTCGGAAACTGCGTGCATAATTGATATGTTGACACGTAGATTGTGTGTGATATGATTAAAATCAATGTTATCCGGTTATCACAATTCAACAGTTTAAAAATTGAAAAGTCAAGTAAAATATGTAAATGTCTGTTCATCATATAATATAATGACTAATGACCTATAAACATTTTTTTAATATTGTGTATACATAAAGTTATGTTGTTTTTATGCCTGAAGATATATATTATATACTCTAAATTTACCTTGATTTATTTATTGTATAATATATTTTTCTGACAAGGTTTTATTAACTACATACATAATAGATTTGTCACTTGTATTTATATGATATATAAAAATATTTTTTTTTATTATTCTATGAAATTTAATTTTTTAAATCCTATACTAATATTGAACCATTTTTTCGCAATAAATCTCGGCTCAAGTCATATCCAGTGATTCGCTCAAGCGATAGAATACAATGTGCCAATATTCCATTAGCACAAATAGTTTCGATGGACTTAAAAGCTATTTTATACGTAGACATAAATAACTTTATAGCTCCTGTCTGCCGTTTTGTCCGAACTAATCCTATTCATCGTTTCCGCGAAACAATGGTGAGGTAGTGAACGGATTTAACCCTTAAATATTATTAGGTGAATATTGAAAATTAAAAACTAATAAATATACATAGTGCGCAATTGAGAATCGCTGCTTATGTAAATATATACCTAATATAAATAATAATAATATGCATCATAGTATTACCATAATAATTACGAACTCAGGTGCTGACATCTACCGATTCATACGGGTGCGAGCGTATATTGGTCACTGGTTGCAACTCAGAGGTACTAAACCACATGTTATGAAATTGAAATAATATTATATTTACTTATAATGAACAGCTTTAATTAAAATAGCCATGTGAATACTAATAGTAAATGTGTATTATTTTATAAATATATTAATTTATTTAATAATAAATAAAAAAAAATATTTTATATTTTGTTTACAAAGTTTCTAATGCAAAAATCTAATAAAAAAAAATAAATAGCAGTTTTTATTTGTACGTAAAATACCTATATAATATTTATTATTAAAATATTAGATTTTTAGGTTATTCAAAATAGATTTTTTAAATACGCTTTTAAGCAAAATAAATAAGAGCATCTGTTTTGAGTCAAGAGGCAGAAGTAAAAATTAGGCAGAGGTGGTTTGTTCCATTCAAAACATTCGCAGCATTTTACGATAACATAAAAATATTTTTAAATTAGATTGAGTTCCATTCTTAAATTTCTTCGAAACGTCGTGTTAAAAAGTTACTGTATCACCTTCTTCCAGTTGTATGTTTCTCAAATAAGTTACATAAGAAGGCAAATATTTGCTTGCTTTGACATGGTCAGTTTCATTTTTAACGTTCACAGCATTTTATAAAGAAATAAAAATATTTTAAATAAAAAACAGTTTCGTTTTCAAAATATTAGTTTATTTTTAATTTTGCATATTTATTATTATTTTTTTGCTAGGAAGAAAGAAAATTTTGAGAACAAATCTCATTGCAGATCCTACTAAAATTCATTAAAAAAAAATTCACTACGCAGCGCTGAATTTTGTGTTAGTTTTGTTAAATAAAATTATAAGATCAAAACAAGCAGAGCATAGTACACTAAAAATGTATTGATACAAATTATAATTTTTAGATAAAATGCATAAATTTACTCCTAGATGGCTTAAAATTTAAATAAACACATGATGTGACGTTACATGTACAAACATTTACGCTTTGTGCTCATAATATTACGCTTGTTCCTAAAAACTTGCATTTAAGTTAGTGTAACTCATTATTTATCTAAATATTTTTAATCAAAGTGTGCTTTATGTATTTTTATTAAATATGAAATTATATATAAAATAAAAATCATGTTCAAAATCAATGTTTAGCATCGTGTTTCGTACATTTTAAGATATCATAATGATATGTTATTTGATGTTATATTTTTATAATTGATATAGATTTGTAATTATAAGACTAGTAATATTTCATAATGTCTTATATTTAATAGTAACGTAAGGTAGTTTAATATTTTTAAATAAAAAATATCACATTTATTCAGAAAAAGATAAAGATTATATGTAGTTTAACCCTCTACATATAATTATGCAAAGAAAAATCGCAAGCTGTAAGTCACGCGTCATCATCACCATTTATCGATTTCAAAGACTGAGAGAGTACGAAATCTGCAACGCGTCGCAAGGCACTCTATATGGTGGCTATTTGGGTTGTCTTCTCTTCGCCCTACTGCCGTCACATAAATAATTATACATTTTAATAATTTTATTTTATTTCAAAATTTTACTGGTTTACTCCTTTGGACCCCTGAGAGGGTCAGGAATAATTTGCGCACAACTGTTCTAAGAGCTCAAGTATTTACAAATGAGAAATTCCAAAACGTTGCTTTAATTGGGTGCGTTTAAATATAACATTATTAATAAAATGATATTAGCAATGTAAATTAGCGAATCTACCACATTAGTTGAATTTTACTATTTTTTTGTGTACTTAATTTTATTTTTAAATAAAAGGAAATATGTATTTGCTTATATAATAAAAAAAAGATTGTATAAGTAAGCTGCGCGCGAATGCGCTCTATATATTTAGACATAAAAAACGTTCATTAACAATCGAAACCAACTGTTGGCTACCCCTGTCCGCTAATACGGAATCAATCAGCTGATCGCGGCTTCAGTGTGTGTGTCGGTTCCCATAGAGTGGCGCTCGTGCAAGCCCGGTCCCGCGCGCTCTCCGACTCGCAAAACATAACCTCACTCTTGCCGGGGACGCCGCCCTTTCACCTCCCCTCCCCTCACACCCCCACCAGGTGCCCCCATCGCTTCGCGAGCCGACGGCGCCGACGCCGTGCAAATTGCGTCGCGAAAACGGAAAATTTCAAGTGGCACGTGAGTATTTATTGTTTTATTTATAAACATTCAGCGGCTGCCAACCTTTTTTTGATTGGGATATAATCAGCTGATAATAGAAGATACTTAGGACTGAAATATTTTTAAACAAATGGGAATCTGCATGTGCGCAAGCAACATTTATATGATTTCATGTTATGATGAAAACATTTATTTAAAATCACTTCAATACTAAAAATGTATTAAAAACATCTAATTTTATAATATATTAATAGTATTATTATTATCAATAGATTAATATTAAGATATATATCACATAATTATATTAAACATCCTGAATTTTATACGTCAAATAATTGAACAAAAATATTTTAAGCAAGCAGTCAATTTCTCAAATTAAATTTTAAAGCAATGATACTCAAAATTATGCGTCTTAATAAAAAAATGTATTATAATACTGTAATTCACAGAAAGGTTTAAAGTGTGTATAAATATTTTTTTATATTATTTAAAAATACTTTTTTGACCTATATAGCTTAGATCTATTTTCATTGTATACTTCAAATCAACTTGATTTAATACAATGTATATCTCTATTTACGCGTTTTAGTAAATAATGTTATTATTATTATTAAAACTCAAAACCCACGTATTTAAGAACTTCAAACCAAAAGTTGTAAGTATTTACTCAAGCGGATGCTAATAAACATGACTTAAAGTGGTGGAAAATATGGAGCGCAATATGATGAATGAGAGGAAAGTTCAATTGTACAAGTATAATTGAAATTGAGTTTACTAATCGAAAATAAAGTCAACTTTAATATTAAAATACATAAATGTCATATCTTCACGCTTGCACCACGTTTTATTGCAGAATAAATACGAATACATTTAACGAAACTTACAAAAATTTAACAAAAAAATGACGAAAATCTGTTTTTTGAGATAAGCATAAGATAACTATATGACAACTTTGCTTGTTATTAAAAAAAATCAAAATCAAGCATTAGCAAATACTTTGAAGTTGTAAAATTTAGGCAAAGATAGTATGCTTCAATCGCAACGCTCGCAACATTTTAAAAACACGTAAGAAATGCCAATATATTTTAATTGTAAAACGAAATATTATTAATTCATAAAAGTATTCCGCTTTTAAATATTTTATTGAATCAGCGTACAATAAATTTTTGTTTTGTTTACTGTTCCATATATATTTTAGTTATATATTTTCTTTAAAATTTCTGAAAAAATATCAAAAACATTTCACTCCAGATCCTTATATATTAAACAGTGTTTATTTATTAATTCTAAAAATGCGCTCTTCAATTATTATTTTGAGTTTTTAAAATTCAGGCAAAAGTAGTATTTTTCATTCATAACGTTCGCATCATTTTTCAGTGAAATTAAATAAAATAGTTTTAAGCCAAGTAGAAATGTCGCTATTTTAATTAGAGAAAGCAATATATTTATTCTAAAATACGTTCTGTTTCTTGATATTTACTTGAAAGACGTAACGATGTTCTAGCAAAATATCAAGAAACGAATCTTTAAGCGTTCCAGAAAGTTTGTTTCACTTTTATCTATGCGTATTTTTTCCCTATTATGTTTTTAGAAAATGTTGACAAAAAAAATACATATTTGCTATGAGATTACTGTTAAATTATGTAAAAGATGTACAATTCAGACAAATTCCTCTGTTTATTTTTTGCAAAAGCGCACATAAACAAATATTTTAGCGTTATAAAATTGAGGCAGAACTAGTCCGTTTCATTATTAACGTTCACAGCATTTCACAAAGACTTAAAAATATGATTCATATTGGGTAGAAATGCCGCTATTATAATTATGAAATAATACAAAATGCAGTATTTTTCATTTGAAAACGTTTTGTTCTTAAATATTTAACAATAAAAATGTTCTAGAAGCTTTTTCAGATTACTTTAACATCTACATATTTCTTCTGGTTTAATGCCATAAATATTAAACGGATTATCTCAAATAATTCTGGTACAAAAATATATACATTTCCGCTACGCGGCCTGAACATTGTTTAATTATTCAGGCCGCGTAGTGAAATTTATTTACTATCTTTAAAGAATATTATTTATACAAGTTACTCATATTTTCATAATAAAAAAAAACATTTTATAAATTAAAATCAAAAATTCATTGCTAGATAGTTTTCAATAATTTTTTTTTTTATATTACATGGTTATTTGATAAAGCGTTTTTTTGCGCTACGCGCTCATAAATTTGCACATTGAGCTCATAATCTTGCGTTTTGTGCAAACTAACAATTTATTATTTACCTAAATTATATTAATTTATATAAACTTTGCCGTTTTATTAAACCAAGAATTGTTTTCAGATAAAATAAAAAATGCATTTAGGTCACACCTGACAAATTACAACGGAAAAAATATAAGCTTGTTATTTGTCTAAGTTTTAAACAGAAATAACACGTTTCTGTCTATCTGTAAGAAGAACTCCTCTTAAAAGATCAACATGGGCGACGTGATATTTGCATATGTCACTATAGGTTTATTTTCTAGAAGCAATGTACTATTTTTAAATTTCAAATTTTATGTTTCGATTTAAAAGTCTACCTGAACAGCGACATACAGACGGCCGATTACGTGCTACTGCAATATATAAAGTCAATACTAAAAATATTGTATATAGCAAAGTATTGAGATAAATTCATCAATAAATTTAATTATTTTAATGAATAAAGATTGACTCTGAATAAATACTATTATATATATTTGATATTTTTATGTATCATTGGCTTTTAATGTAAATTGGTTTACTTCACTTTTAGTTAAAATTTACGCAATAATGTAAGTTTGTTCCCAATATTCTGATTCATTTGCTATAAAAATCGTATATAACATATAAGAAGCTCTATAAAAAATAATTTTCACAGATTCTTGTAAAGTTGACAATTATGGAATTTACGTTTAATACTTATATTTAAGAATAAATACATTTTATAAATAGTTTTTTGCCACTCTTTTTTATTTATATTAATATTTTTTAAAATATATAATATGTATTATAAATATAGTAGAGCTTAATTTAGTATTTTTCATTTCTTATATGGTCTTTATCGTTTAGTTATGGTTCATTCTGGCGCTATCATAATACCTTGTCACATTTTTTCTTGTCTTCTGATCACTTAACACCTGACAACGGATATCAACAAAAAAAAAGTAAAAACTAGTTAACGCCGCCAGTCAAAAAAACATCGCGTCTGTCATGGGCGAGTTCGTTTATAATATAACAAAATAACCGTATTAAAAACTGTAACTAAACTTATCCAAACATTCCTCACGGCGACCCATTATGGCCGTTCCGCCATTTTTCATTGTCGAATTTAAGTTGGGGTTAAAATGCGGCACAATGGCAACATCTGCCAAACGAACTAACGCCAGCGCTTCTCAAACGATAGATAAGGATTTAATTTAATCCGAATGCGGCTCTGGTGCCACTCGAGTTCCTGTATTATTTGGAAGCAACAGATGTTTAATCTTCAAATTATATTTAGAGACAGTGGGTCCTTTCAAGGTATTATAAGTACTTGACGGGCTCGCCTACGATGGGCATTTGACGTCCCTAAGTAGTCATATCCGTTGTTTTTAGAACGATATGTATTTTTTTATGAGATCATAATATGACAAAAAAGTTAAGCCTAGAAACAACCCTTTGTTAAATAATTGTATATTATTTGAGGATAAGCAAGTTTGGTAAACGCTGGGCGGTGATCAATTTATATCTGAATAGATGTAACTTGATTCAGAATTTGGTACTGTTACATGTGATTATAAATATATAGTAAATAATGTATCTTGGAAATGTAACTCTGCTTTCACCGCACTAAAAAGCTTACATCTTTAAAATAATTGATGATAGAAACTTAAAAGACTATACTTAATACATTTAATTAAAGAAAATTTAGGTTGGGTTTGGGTTTGAACAGAAAATACACGTTTTCTAACTATCAATGCTGCTCACTTTATTTAAAATATGTGCGAATTTAAGATGTATTACTTAAATGTGTGTATTTTATAACACAATATTTTAATGATTATTCTAGACATGTTAATATTTTTCTAATTTCCTAATTCTTGTATTTTAAAATTAATTATCTTTATTTAAAAAATATTGAAACAAACAATGCATGGTAATAATAAACTAAGGTTTTGGTGATCTAATGGTTCTTAAAACTTTTACAAGTCGGAGGGAAACAAATAAAAAATAAAAAGATTTATATCCACAATAAAAAATATTTCAGTGTATATTTTGTACGCAAAATACAGTCACTTTTTCGGAAATCTGCGCGAATTTAACATTTCTATTCTAAATGTGTGTATCTTTTAATATAATGTAAATATTTAAATGATTTTTTCTGGACTTCGTTTCGCAGCGCAAAAAATCCATGCAGTAAGAGTAAAGAGTTAAACGTGTTAAAACAAATCGTATAAATATTTATTAATATTGTATTTATTTAAATATTATGTAATTCATTTATTTTACGATTTATTTATATTTTGTTTTTTTCAAATACTCGTTTATTTTATTAGTGAGTTTATCAAACCGTTAGATATTGTCGAGTTACTAATTGTCGGGTTAACAATATTACCGGGATAGTGAGTTTATATTGTATTTTTTATGTGTCGTAATGTTGAGCTTTCGACATTTCTTGTGAGTGATTTGTGGTCTTGCGGATTAATGGGCTTTCCAAATTTCTGTTTTGTCCAATTTAAGTGGTGTTATTTTTACAATCTGGCTATAATAAAAATGAGTGAAATATAATAAAAACAAGGGAAATATAATAAAAATATAATAAATATAATAAAAATTAGTGAAAATAAAAATATTACTGCGATAGTGAGTCTATATTGTATTTTTTTATATCGTAATATTGAACTTTCGACATTTCTTGTGAGTGATTTTATCTTTCATTAAATAAGGGCGTAATAATGAGTTTTCCAAATTTATGTTTTGTCAAATTAAAATGGTGTTTTTTTTACAATGTGGCTATAATAAAAATGAGTGAAATGTAATAAAAATATAATAAAAATAAGTCAAATATAATAAAAATGAGTGACATATAATAAAAATTAGTGAAAATAAAAATAATGCCGCGATATTTAGCTTACATTGTATTTTTTATATATGTCGTAATGTTGAAATTTCGACATTTCTTGTGAGTGATTTTATTTTTCATTAAATAAGGGCGAATTACTGGATTATCCAAATTTCTGTTTTGTCAAATTAAAGTGGTGTTTTTTTTACAATGTGGCTATAATAAAAATGAGTGAAAATAAAAATTGCGTTAGTATGAAGATATTTAAAGTGGTGAGTACACATTCTATTTAGTTCTTAGTGAAAAAAACGTTTTTTGTGAATTTTAAAGATAATACTGATATCACGAAATCAAGGGCTAATTTTTTGGTTTTGTAATTTGTATAAATATACAATACATCGTATTTTAAAAAAATATTTTTTATAAATAATTGCATTGAATTGTTTATTTAATATATTTTTTAAAATATACATACATTAAAATATGTGTTATTGTAAATATTTAATATTTTATAGTAAAGTTAATTAATTTTAAAATACATAATTTAATTTCTATTTTTAACGATCTACTTGAATTGATATAATGTTAACATGATCTGAAAAATCAATCAAATGATACACATTTGCAATAAAGTGACCGTATTTTACGTACATACGACACACAAAACACCCGGCAATGAAGTGTTTATATCATAGCGGTCTATTTTGGTGGAATTCCAGTCTCCTATGCGGCAAACAAATATTTACTTGAGACTAGCTTAGTGATTCCCTAAAATTAAAAATGTGTTTAGGTTTTTACAAAACGTGAAATATCGATATAAAATATTTTTTTCCAATCTATGGATCATATTTGCCGTTTGTTTGAATTCTGACACGCTAATTTAGTGTGAAATTTATACTCCCGATGTACATGCAGCAATTTAAAAAAAATGGGATCAATATTCAGTGAGAGTAATATTCAGTGAGAGCAATGTTCGTGGGCGCGATCGAAATATAATTTCAATGAAACAATAAGTGAAATTTTATTTATATAAGTGAAAATATAACATCACGGAAAAATATACATTTACTGTAACAAATATTTTGTTAATCTGCAAGAGTAATAATTTTTATATGATATGCAATTTGATTTATACGGATTGATAGAATCAAAATGCATTTTTTTGCTACGCCACGATTTAATGATATTATTTTAAAGTACAGTAGACAAATTATACAGTCATTATATATTTGCTGTCTTTTATACGTTTTTTGCCATTACTTACGAATAACGATTAAAATTTAAATTGTTGCATATCAGATTGGTTATTAAGAGGCACTGCAAATATATGGAAAAGTCATCTTTCATGAGCTTTAGATTAAAAATATTTGATAGTCTGTAAGATGTCACGACATCATTACCTAGTTTTTAAAATAGTGTACAAATCATTATGCAAAATTCCTTTAGTAATGTATTTTTGCTATCAACTTTTAATTTACACTACTTCATAAGTTTATTTATTGCTATTATTTCTGGATTTTTTTAGCTTTTCTTCAAAATAAATATATTAAATATAATAAAATATTCAGAAAAAAATGTTATTTTTATATTTAAAAATGACATATTTTAAAATAAAGTCAAATATTATTTTTTAAATTTAATGAGTAATATGCATAAAATAAATTGTTTAGAAATTAAAAAAATTCTATATAAGTAAGAAAAAAAGTTTGCTTTTTTACATAAAGAAAGACTTTATATTGAAAGAAAATGTTGCACTTTTCTAATATTTGTTTCATTATCTATTTGCCAGATTTTACGTAGTACTTATATAATGTTGCTAATATACTAATATAAAACTCTTAACTACCTCTACCCCAAAAATTTTTTTGTAAACACGATACCGTAGTTTTTTAAAATTTTCATTATATTTTTAAAATCTTTACTATTTAAAAAACTCCGTTAAAAAAGACAAGAAAATCTTGACAATATAAAATAATTTAATTTTAATTAAATGTTTATTAATAAATTTAAATGTTAATCGATTATTTTGATTTATTTGTGAACACCAATTGATTGATTTAAGCAATTATAATTATGCGCTGATCGCGAGATGGCAACTGGCACGTCCTTCCGTTGTGTCGCCACACGAGAATGTTCTCTTCCCGCCGCTGTTTCGTTTTTACAAAATAAAAATAAATAAATAAATATTTATTTAAATTTTCTCACTGAAAATTAAATGATTTTTGCGACTTTTCTAGAAAGAAATTTATGTAAATAAATTTCTAGGTCACGTGCTGTGTTAGTCCTGACCCCATGTTCCAATAGATTTATATATATAAATTACATTTTAAATAAGCAATATATGAAGTAATTGTTTCATAAAATGATTTATATGTGCATTACTGAAAAAATAATCATTTTCCAAATAAAACATCTTACGTTTAATTGCACTTATTTATAAATACTATTCGATCATATTTCTTATACATTAAAACTATATATGACTAGCACGATAGTCGAGTGATACATTCAATATTCATATTCATAGCTTCAAATTATATATAGAACTTAGTGCTTTTCAATTTCTATCGTATCCAGAAGATCGGAATTAGTGAATATTATATAAATATTAGGATATATAGTCACAGATTAAGCTTACTTTGATTTTCTTAATCTAACGGATGAATATCGTGATGAATAAATAAAATCATCTAATAATACTTTAACTCATAAAAAATATTTTTGTGGAAAATATATTAATATTTAGCGTTTATTTAATTGTACTTTATATAAGCTTTTGAACTAAAATTGTAGTCAGATTTTGAAAAGAAAGCTCAATTACTTTTTAATTAAAATAAAATTAGCTTTGATCATGAACTTAATAGATTGATCTTTACGTCTGCACTACTTTGTGTTGCAGCTTTATATAATGTAGCAAAAACGTAATGCATGTATTTTGAAATAAGTATTAAAAATAGTATAAGACGTATTCTTTTTTGAGCTTGTTTAATTCAGGCTAAAATAGTTTGTTTCATTCTCAGCGTTCAAAGCATTTATAAAACCTGATTGTTATACAGTCAGAATTATCTTATTCTCAATGATTGTCATGAACTGTTTTTGATTATTTTTAATTAGTCATATTTTTAGTTACCTGAACTTGAATTTTTGGTTCACGCTGTCATTGACACATACCTTGCTATGATCCGGAAATGAAAATTATATCTCCTGTTCTTTTGTTCTCACCGTTCCATAAACGCGGATCAGTGTCTTCGCCGTAAACGGAGTGGAACGGATTACTCATTTTTGGGAATGGAAGAACGATCGCTTGTTCACATGACATTGTGATATGTATCTGAAGCAATAGCAGCAATATCAAAAACACTACAATTAACATCACTGAATTTAATTTAATCACTGATTAAAAATAATGATATTATATAAAAAATCATTAATTTTTTGATTCTATAATTCTTCCGTTTACCCCAAAAAGCAGTAACAATAACTGTCATTATCCTAAAAGCTAACTTTCGTGACGTCGCCCAGATGTTGCGGAATTGTCGCTTCGACCGCAATTGGCGAGTCATTGAGCTTCAAAATGTCAGGCCATATGTGGCCGGTGGTCAATTTTCATCAGAGCACATACACAGGTCGTTATGCGATTAATCGATCGTTAAAGGAGGGGCACGTCTCATTACGCGTGTGTGTACCTGAGCATCGTTCACAAGACGCTGTTTACGCGAGCGCCCCGGGCGACCGATCTACAAACAAACATAAATTACCCCACAGGAATATATATCTCGGCTCCTCAATTAGGCCGTAAGATGCGGTTAATGGCGCTAATGATCCAATTATATGCGAGCCGTGAGGTTGTGTGTTTAATTGATAACGTCGATCGGTATGCTTTCATACATAGTAATGTAGAAATTTGATTTATGGATATAATTATACTATTTTAATTTATTTATGAGCCGCATGCGGCTCATGAGCCGCAGACTTAGTATTAAAATCTCATTGACAGTGCGATAGACTCGAATTTTATTCATGGTGTAATTATAAGGACGTTGCAAGTACTTTCAAAATTTATTGTATTACGAAATAAGGGGTAAACAGTTGCGTCACGAATCTCTTTCTCTTTTGAGTTAGAAATTTCCGCTTTTGCGAACGCGCTCGCGGTTGACAACAATAGTCATTCGATGTTGACATATGGCGAGTTTTTCGGAGTCGATCGCGTGTTGATAAAACAGTGAAAACCGCAATGCGATTCGTCAATGATGACTAGTAATTGGTTTTGCGGTCGCTCCCGTGCCGAAAAGTTCACCGAGTTGGTCCAGCAGCGACCTCCGAAGGTGTTAAATAAATTTATTTGAATCATTTATACTATTTTTGTGATACATATAGTTATTATCATATATTTACCTTTTTTTATTTATTTTCGTACTATTCCTTCATAGTTCATAGAATTTTAAACAATGCTATTTTAGCTTAAGGCAGAAACTTGAATAAAAAATTACTTTTTATGTTTTAACACAAACAAACACATCATCTAGTTCATTGCTTTTACACATCATTGTAGGCTATAAACTGTTTATGCGAGCAATTGACGCTGCGGAAACTGCTAGTGATTCATTGCTGGCGGTAAATTACTGGCGAATAATTGTGGGCGATTAATTTTCCTAGACTCAATTGTAACTCAAATGTATTGTATATCAAACATTTAAAGCTATGAAAAATTGTAAAATGTAATTTTGTTAAGTTAAATAAAAACACAGAACAATTAATTAAATGACAAAATTTTATTTTTTAATTTGTAGTTTATAGTATACTTTTGCGGATTAATATATCTAGTTTTTATCTATAAAAATACAAAAATAGTAAAAAAAAAGCACTATACAAAATATTAAAATGTACAATGAGTTTTTAATAATCTGAATTTGTTTGGGTTTCAAAATTATAAGAAGCTGTGTATATTTGATTATCCATTTAATAGACTTTAAAACAAAGTATTTAGTACCTTTTTTATTGAGATAAAAATTAGTGATTATTATATGATATAATTTAAATGACATAAAAAAACCCTATTGTTTTATAAACTTTTGGATAAATATTGTAATAAATAATTAAAGAAATCTATTATTTGAGAATTAACTTTGCTTTTTATCAATAAAAGATATGTCTGAGATTTACAAGCTTAGATTTTAGTATAATATTTAGTTGAAGGTTTATCCCTTTTCAACGCATTGGACAAATGTCTGTCATGAAAAAAATATTACAGAACAATGGTAAAATAAGACATTAAAAATTATATAATAACTTATATTAGGGATTACTTTGAAATAATGTCAAAAATGACAAGAAGCCAGCAAAAATGTGAATTAATTTTGCTAAAAAATATAAGTGATTAATTAAAAATAAAAATAAATTTGATATGTTTAAGCTTTTATAATTGTATGTACTTGTTTAAATTATATACTTTTTTAGGCATTATTGAGTCATAAGTTCCATTTTTCATAAAAATTATCACTTTTCATTTTATATTATTTAATATAATATAAAAGTTTTGCATTTTTTTTATTAAAGAATAAGTTTTTTTGACAATAGTTTTCAGAAGAATAATTTATATCTTTGAGAATAGCAAATTAATTAGTGGAAATGGCTAATCCTTAAAGGAAAAAGGGTATGATATTTTTTACGTCAGATCCTGATTCTAAATTCCATTTATTTTTAAAATGTTTAAAGATTATTAAATACTCGTTACTTGTTTTGCAAATCAATGTTTTTCATAAAATGGTAAAATACACTTTATACGCTGTTAAACTCCCTTCCATGGTATCCAAAATTCTAAATGTAAATAAATTAAATCAAACTCTGGCGTATCCAAATTGCCAATATAGTAACCACCCTTTCGAGTAAGTATATAATAAGTAACTAAGGGAGAGAGATGTTGTCGTTGCAATTAGAGCGACTTGCTCGACTGTTTACTTTGCCAAAGAAAGGGGTTGTCTCCGTTCATCCCCTATGCAAATTAAACGGTCTCCAACCCGCCCCCCTCTAAGGATAATATCCGGCGTGTGTATTTTCCTTTTGAATTATTAACAAGCACGCTTTAAACGAATATGGCGATCCATGCACTTAGCTTGCGAATTATTAATAATAGGCGTATGAAAATATAGCTAATAAGAATCTTTAAATTTTAAATGTAGTTTTTAGAATTGCAACAACTTTGGTAACGTTAATGAAATTTTTAATTAGATATCTTGAGCATGTTGTTGTGCTCCTACTGATTTATTAATAAATACGATTTTCGATTGAGTATCGATAGATTGTGTTATATTGTTAGCTTTTATAAATTTAATTATCATGGAAATCTTTAACGTTTGCACTGAAAGCAAAAGTTTTCTAAACTTTTCCAACAGTCATTAAAAGTCGTCGTTCGCGACTCAATCCAAAATAAACTATCAACGAAACTTTTCCAATGTGTGTAATTAGTCGCAATTGTGTTTTAAAACAAATCAGAAACGAATATCAAAACTTTTACTGTGAATTATAGATACGCGATACTTTGCCACCTACAAGGATGTAATTATCTATATTAGCATGCTGATTTTTTAATATGAAAATCATTCGAATCCATTATGGAGGCAATAACTAAACAATGGCTACTACGACCTTGCTTTTCGAAAATGTTAGGTAATCCGGGTTGACCGATGAAAAAAATATATTAACATTAGAAGGCTATCTGATGCATCCGTTTTTATATAATGTATTAAAGTGGTATATAAATGTGTCGTTATTTGTTGACGCCTAAGGGTCATTTCTTATTTTTTTATTCGTTTTTAAATTATTTACGCCACATTTTTCGGTCGAACAGCAATATGAGAAGGCGTTGAATAATTCATGTTTAGTTTCCCACAGGCAACGTCTAAATCTTTTGACAAGATGCGACCAAGATAAGTGTCAGTGGAACGTGTCATTACGCGTACATTTTTCTTTGGTAAGATATAGTATATTTTGGGGGCCCCCAAAAATTACGACCGAAAAATTTCCATATTTTCCCTGCGGCACGAATACGTTGTCGCTATAATTACAGGTTGTCAAAGCGCCCTTTGATAAGGGAGAAGCAAATTTTTTGACCCATATAAAATTAATAAATAATCTAATAAACATTTCAAAGACATAAATTTATATGTGTTTGTACGAAATTTATACATATTTAAAAGTACAGACTGTAACTTAAGAAAATTAAATTTTCAATGTTAAGATGATGTTCTGTTTTTAATTGCTGATTTAAAAATATATTATGTTAAAAAAACGCAAAATTTAACGAATTCACGAATATTTTTTTTATTGGTAATTCATTTTAATCACTGATTTATTATTCTTATTTTTTTATTAGTCAATACTATTAAGTATTTATTGTTTGTATAATGGCTATCGTGACGCATTGGGGAAACTCGCCAAATCACGATGGTCAAATTTGTTATAATCAAAAAACATATCAATAAGTTTTACGTATGGACTTTATGATATTTAATTTTGCTATTTAACGTCACGTTTATCAAATTGGAAATTGCGTAGGCACTTTACAACTATAAAGCACAGACACAACATCTAGTTTCGCACATAATTAATTTAATCTAATCGCTTCGATCTGAGTAGGCGTCGCTTATTAGTATGAAAAAAAAACTATTATTAACAAATCGTTATTTGTGCAACACGTGTAGTATATAAACAACTATTGTCGATATAATTAAGTCATTATATCACATGGTTGTTATATTTTTTTTTCATATAGATCAAAGTCCGATGAGCGCTAGCGACTAATGGCCAATTGTCCATATCGGAGTTGCCCTTTTGCAGTTTCGAAATTGTAATATTGTCCGCCGTGGGCGGCTCGGGGTCCAATTTGACCCCCGCAGTCAAAATTAGACGACGCAAGGCCGCCAAAAGCGAAAATTCGATTGGACTTCTTGATTGGCGTGCGTGCCGAGTACAAAAGGTTGATTGATGTAATCGTAATGTCGACAATGATTTTCAAAAGTCCGGCCTAGAAATCGATTGTAGGTGTACTGTAATATGGTATCGAACAATGCCGGAAACAATTGTCAAAACACAATCAATGTTTTTGAGTATCGGTCAAAAGTCACTGAAAAAAATACATTCTATACATATATTTAGTATTTGCTTGTCGACCTTTTACAGCTGACTTGATTTAGTTAAAACAACAGTTGTTGTGTAGAATGAAATTATATCCTTCTGTTATGTTATACAAAGAAGCAAAAATAAAATTTAATAAATGTTCAAAACTGTCATCAAGACTTATCACCATTTATGTTCGTTAAGTCTCATTGACAATGTCAATATATTTTTCTAAATTAAATTTCTTTCTAGTATAAAAAAATATTGGTTGTCAAAACAGTCAGTTTTCTAGGGGTTCGAATAAAAGTCTTATTTAATAAATCAATATAAGCTTTTTTGTGTATGCAAATGTGAGTCTAAAATTTGTAATTGAAATTAAATGAAAATTTATGTTATCCATATTTTTGCTTCATTATTTTCGTTACCTTAATGCAGGTGATTTTTTTTAAAATACATTTTTTTGAGTTGTAAGCGATTGCGTTTAGAAAATATGATATTGAATCTAAGTGTGTATATTGTAATTTGTGATATGTTAACTTATTGTTAAAACATAATTATTAGAAAAAATGTGAATTGTGCCAAAAAATAAAAAAATATATTGCTTTAGGAATCAATCAAATTATTAGGTTTATATCTGTAAACAGATATCATAAGACATTCGCAAAATATTTTTTTTTATCCAAATTACAAGACTTTATTTTCTAAATCTTCTTTGTAGAATCATAGTGACAGAACAATGGCTTCCATTTATGTCTTTATCGATTTTGTAATATTGTCGCGAGTTTCAGTGTCATGTAATATGTATGATAGAATCAAGACACGTATAGGAAAACTCATGTTTATACAATTATCAATGTTTACCTGAACAGGTGTACAGGACTCCCATAATTATTTATTAATGATACAAGATAGGCGGGGACAATTCACATGCGACAAACGGTACAGCGAACCTTATTGGCCGTGGGGACACGTGACAAAAATTCGACGAATACAGGGTTGTATTAGAGAATAAATTTGCAGAAAAATATTTTATTAATATTAATTAATTTATCATTCAATGAAGATACACACAAATATTTTATTGCAAATGTATTATGTAAAAATTAAAAAAAAATAACAAAAACAGTTTTTATGAAACAATTAAAAAAAATAAAAAAAAGTCTTCAAGCTTACACCACTTCGCGTATGAAAATTAAAACGTTTTAATTTTAAAGATTTGTCAAATTATGTCATTATGATAATGCCTTACAATTTAAATATAATTTATTTATCAATAAAACTAGCTATTGCCTGTATTTTTGAACTAAACAGTCTATTAAAGATCTTCACACTTGCATCACCTCTAATTTAAAATCAGAATAAATAAATAAAATAAGCAAAATTTTACTTCAAACGTTCAAACGTATAGTTAAATAGAGAACTTATAAATGTTGATGTCGAAAAACCGATTATAAAAAGTTAGTGATCTCTATGAAACATCGTAACGTTCACTATCGATTTTTTTTATCTAGTGTTTTAAAAACTGAATTATACGTGCATTAATAGTTTTTTGGGCAAATATTTATTCATAGCGTAGATACTTCTATGATACAATGTGTACCTAAATCCCATATCGTGTTTTCATTATGTCACGGAAAGCTGTGATGTATTCGTGGAATTAATTTTAGAATTCGTTCAATCCGCACGATACGTCCAGACGATAATTATAGAACGATATAACATTTATAATATATAGTGAATTTTATTTAAATTATATTTTCAGATGTGCTAAAAATATAATGATCCAAGATGGAAAAGCTGCAAAACGGAAAATACAGGAGCTCCTTCACCGTAGACTCAATGCTGACTGAGTGCAACTCTAAGGACCAGCAGATAAAGAAAAATGATAAGGTAAGTCATTTGATTTTTGTTGATTCTTCTTATTTACAATGTAAACAAAGCGACGACCATTAGCGGCCGATTCGGGCGGCTTCAAAGGAACGACTCTCTTTCGGGGCTTTTAGCACATTTTTAGACGACAAACATTTAGGGACCACCTGAATCGATTCGGTGACACACGTGAATGTGTTTGTCGCACGACCGTGCGATAATATGTCGTTGAAAACCGGAACGTGTGAACGCTACCTGTTTTTATCTTTTGTTTATCTATAATTTTACGATGTCGTAAAGGAATCATGAATATATTTTAGTGGCGGAACTTAAAAAGCGGCTGCTTCTAGCATTTTTACTGTTTTATCACAATATCAATCAATCGTCACAGATTAGGTCTTTCTAGATTTAGCAACTCTAGTTGTTTAAAATCATCAGTAATAACTATAATATATGTTTTGCTTTAATCATACGTCACGATATAATTGCTTTAATCATAATAAATATGTTTTATGATTTCTTAAGAGTATACGTCCTAATCTTGAAGTCTCTATCCATTAAAAATATAAAATTTCTTTTGGGTAAAATTTGATTTTTGGATTTTAAAAGTTTTTTGTGATTCAAATATTTTCTTAAATTGTTTAGTTCTGCTGTAATGGTTTTTCAGCTGAAGAACTTTTCAAATTTAATAATATGTGTATTTTAATAATATTATATTATATATATATATATATGTATATCATTGTGAAGAATGAATACTTATATATTGCCTGTAAGCTTCCTGATGAAGTTAATATATTTTTCTACTTCAAAACACGTATTTTTTTATTTTTATTTACTATTAATAGAGACTAGTTTTAGTTGCGCTACTTAAATTAACGCTAATTTCTAGAGTTGATATTTAATTTTAAGAGAGTGAATATTATTGATTGTCATTAATTTAACCCTACCTTAAAAAAGCTTGTATTTATTGCTCAAGTCATTTTGTTTGTTATTAGTCAGTAATTTAATTATACGGTTAATAGTTTTATTAAATGATTGGTAGTAAATATTAAAGGTCGGTGTTTTAATTGTATAATGTTTATTAATTAAATAATACTTTATTTCTGAACAAATTTATAATATAGTATATATAAAAAGTAAAAAAATTAATAATGTTAGGTAGACGATCTACTATTTATTTCTTTATTAGCTTTTTTTAAATTTAAAAATAATCTTCTTGAGCACATTGTACTTCTATATTTGTTACAAATAGAGAATCATAATATTTGTGATTGTTTTGGATTTTTCTCATTGCGAAAATATAATAAAATGTATGTGTATTTAAAATAATTAATAATTTCGTTAAAATTAAAAATCTAGATGGGGTTGTTTTTTCCCTCTTTTCGTTTATATATATTGTATTTTTTATTCTTTGCTGTAAAATAAGTGGAAATTATAAAAAAAATATACAATATTATGAAACTGCTCTGATAAAATATTTGTACACCAAAATCATATCTAGTTTTATGTATAATTACGATAAAAATAATATCATTATAACGGATTATTAGATTGTTTATGATTATTTACAATACTAATCATTTAAATTGTTGATTATAGAAAAATTTTCTATAATACAACTACTATATTGAAAAGGAAAAAAAATAATGACATAAATAATTTGTTTTTTGTGTCTTTCAAATATTTTTTACGAGTTATTTTAATAATATATATTTTTTCTGTGCTATTTATGGGTGTCAAAATAAAATCTTCAGAAAAAAAATAATAGTGAAAAAATTTTACAGAAAAAACTAACGAAGGAGGAAATTTCACACGAAAAAAACTCACGTGATAAAATTACACATGGAAAAAATCACAAATTTATTGTATAAAAATAAATAAATTAAACACATAGTTGAATTTAAAAATTGACTAATTATTTAATTTGTTAATTTAAAAATTCATAGGAAAAATGTTTGGATTATTATGTACTTATAAAAAGGAATTGAAAAAAAATGTTTGGTTTTTAAAATTCGTTTGAAGAGTTATTTTAATAGAAAATTCTTTTACTGTGCTATTTAGTGTCAGAATAAAATTACACTAGAAAAAATTATACAAAGAAGGAATTTTACACTGAAAAATCGCACGTAATAAAATTACACAAAAAAATTATACACGCAATAAATTTCACACTCGAATTTTTTTCAAAAATTTCACAAATTTATTAGAATCTCACAAATTTCACAAATTTATTAGAAATTTATTAGGATCTTTTTACTAGTATTGTACATTTTTTAATATTTAATTACAACAATTCTTGTAATACAACTATATACAGGTGGTATATAATAGTTTTTATTTTTAAACGACTAAATAAAAAAATTAAATATAATTTTCAAACATAAAATAAAAAACACACAGTATTTCATACCAATTTAAATTTTTAATTTTATTATTAAACATTAACTTTTTATCTATAGAATATATTTATACTAATATATTTGGTTTCGCTTTCAACACACCAAAAAAATTAAACATCTTATGGGTAAATTTGCACTTGTGAAATTTATTGCATGTGTAATTTCTTCCTTGTATAAATATTTCCATGTGTTATTTTTATCACATGTAATTTTTTCTGTGTAATTTCAAAATTTAACCTCATCTAAAACATCCATGTTTATTATTTTGTGGAAACATCTCTTAAATACGAGTTTTTTTAATTATAATTTATCACTGAACTAGATTATTATATCGTTATTATTATAGGAAAATTTATTATTAATTTTCGATTTTAGAATTTGATTGACTTATATTTAGTTATAAAAAAATGTCTTATTATTTGTAATCAAAAAAGTTTTATTATTTAAATGTAGTTCTATTCTTGATTTTGATAGACTTACTTAGACAATATAAAAATATGAAGACAAGTTGATGATCTTAAATATGATTTAGTCTAAATAATTTTTGGGTTATTTCTATGACATGGTAGTTAATATTTTATTAATGTATTAAAATTTTTATGAACATAAGCAGACTTTTATTAACAGTTCTAATTTATAGTAGCTGTTAATATAGCAACATAAGGAAACAAATATTTTATTGTTTTGTAGATAAACATATAATTGTTATGATTATTCTTTATCTATAACATATATTATTTTATCAAAAAATTATAATTTAAATAATTGCTATAATTAGGCTAAAATATGCACTACAAACAATCAAGTTTTTAGTGCCTAATTCTTAAATATTAAAACGAAATTTGGTTTAATATCATTTTACAACAATTGCTTTATTAAGATTTACCACTTTAACTATTCACGCTATTGTAAACGATAATTAAAGATAACGTTTGGAACTCGTTTTAAATGTTTAAGTTTTAATCATTTTTGCAATAGAGTATTATTTTTTAGAACCACTTTTTATGGATTTGATTTAAATTGACAATATTTTGTAATTGTAATATAATAGCAATATAAATCTCGCGATAAATGATCTGTTAATCGTATTATAATAGAAGTAATGTGATACATATGTTGTATCATCAGTTTGAGATAAATGTCTACTGTTTATTTACGACTTGTTAGCTTATCATTCCAATTTATTTATTGGCTATTTATTAATTTAATTATTCCATTGAATCCCATAAAAAGCCTTCGGACCTTCACCTTTATTTTACGCCGGTCATCGTGACCCCATCGTTCGCGATTTCAATTATAACCGCACTTTGCCCATTGTGCACAGTTGTTAATTTGACAATCCGAAGACAGGCTGGCCCGGCAAAACACGACCGTTATTACATTTCACATTATCTGATGTAGAAAAAACATCACGTTGCGCAAGCGCGACACGATGATGTATGGACAATAATAAATATAATACTATTTCCGAAGAAACGTTACAGACACTTTAGGGTCACGGTGTGGTGTCCTTATCGCGCGCCAGTCGCTCTCAATCTGAGGCACGCGTTCGGCGTGGCGGTGGATCCGTTTTCGATTGCGAAACGATCATTAATCAAATCGGTGAAAGAAGTGTACGTGACAAGTGAACGAAGTGTACTTTTTCAAAGCTCGGAGGAGCAGTTACGACAGTTTAATTTGCAATTATTTATGTGTACACACGAACATACACATACATTAGCAATTCGCATGTCTTTGATGTAAAAGTGTGTTCTTTATTGTCCACGGTTCGATCTAAATGTCAACGTGGACGACACGCGAACTCTAGAAAGTAAGGACAAGCTCACACACATGGCGAAAATAACCCATATACAATTAACTTAAAATCTAAATATATATTTATTTAAGCACTTTTTGGAGCATTTCAATTTAATATCATATGTTAAAGCAACATGTTTTTTTGTAAACGTGGCCTTATATTTTCACGGTAAAAATAGGAAAGGACAGTGAGGGAAAATGTCGCTTTCGTGACATTTCAAAAGGACAACGTCACTCCACTTGATCGATAAGTAATTTAGTTCTATTTTCCGAGAATCAATAATTGATTGATACCTATGCCATTCATTCTCAAAGCGTGGTGTATAATTGTATAAATTATTAATAAATTAAAATATTAATAATTTATAAGTCAACCTTTTATATGGCTTAAAACTTGATTTAAATATTTTTAAACTCTATTTAATCAAAACTCTTTTAGATTATTTTTGTATTGCATCATATATTATTTAAACTATTTAACATAAAGTGTACCTTTAATTAATTATAGAAAAATAATAAATGCAAATAATAATCGTGGACATACAGACATAAAATAAACTATATTTTACATATAATTATAGAGTAAAGAATATATAAAATACAATTTAATGTAACACTTTATAACAAAAATAGCCGTAATCATGCAAAAAGCAGCTATTTTTACCTTACTCTAATGAATAGTTATATTCAGAATTAACCATATTTTCGTTAGCAAAATGACGAATTTTAATTGTATTAATTTATTTTAATCGCACGAAATATTTATTTCCTGCCGTTAAGTAGCATATGTATGTTATTCCTTATATATATATAGTAAATAGTCACCGCAATAAAATGGCATAGATAAATAAAAGTTCAACAATGCCATACAAAAATATTTTCATTCTAATCTCCCGATTTTAACCGATAATATTTTAAAGATTCTCATTTTCTCTATACAAATTTCTAAATCATTTTATTAAAAATGTATTTATAACAATTTTTTTATTATTTCTTTGAACTTGTTTTTAGGCACCCAACGCACCTATAATTTTTCTTAAAAACAGTTCTACAAATTAAAATGCATTTTATATAAGAATATAAGAGTCAAAATAGTGTCTCGTTTTTTTATATAAAATATAGATTTGACTTACCTTATTTCAACACTAGATTTTATATTAAATTATAATTTAGTTTATATAAACGTAATGAAAATCACGTGCAGGTTTCCAGACTGTTGAATTTGTCTGGACTTTACCGAGCGTTCATACTATTCATTTTGCAGTCAAATCTTTCGATAAGAGAGAATATTTTTTCACGTAATGAAAAAAGCATATTACTTATATCAGTGATTTTTGACGTAAACTATATAAAATATTTTTATGGTCAATAATATTCATACAAAGAACATTTAATTAATGGTCTTGTGATTATCGCGCAAATAAATATTTAATATTTTAACAATTAATATTTGCAATTGTAAAGTATGAATTTTGAGTCTTATCAAACACAAGTAGATTTAAAATCCAGTTGGCTTAACGACAAAAGACTAACGACAGTTGGCCCATGCGACATAACGCCCACAGACAAAATATCCAAAATGATTTTTTATAAAAAAAGCATCAAGAATTCGATAGAACGTGGGAGGATGAAAATTTACATATAGTTCTTTCGCAGATTAATAAATATAGATAAGCCAGACAAATTAAAATCCATTGACGAAATATAAGTGTTATTATTAGTGTCGTCAATTTCTTGGTATTAAAATTATAGAAGGCGGTATAATTATACAAAAAACATGTACAATGCCAAAATATATGGACCATAAGCTTGCACGAATTTATTGTTTTTAATTTTTCGGCTGGATGCACTAAATGTTTGTTAAAATTACATTTATTAATTTACCCTTGCATTGTACATTTACAATTTAAAGCGAAAACAAAAATTATTATTTTTTTTGTGAAAAAAAAATTTAAAAACTTTCATAAAAAAAATTATTCTAGACATTTTGTCTGTCATTGTTATGTTGCATGGGCTAATTGTCGCCTTGGCTCTTGTTTTTAAGCCAAAGATTTTTGGGGCATTTGTCGTAATACAAAATCATAAATACCGACTTACTCGGTTGGTACAGATTTACCTCGTTGGTACGCATTGGGCTTACGCAACGAAATATTTAATAAATAAATAAATAAAAAAATATTGTCATTTGTGACATATCATATATTATATTACCATTATTTTTTAATATTTTGCCATACAAATACTATATCAAATCAAACACTTTTTCGTAATTTTCGTGTTCGCAGTTTTTGTTTGCGCAATATTCCAGTCATCGTATTTAGGGTATGCAAATAATATTTTAATAATTCTATGAGAGTGTCACATTTTATATTTGTAAAACAGAATAATGTAACTCATTCAAACATAAGATTTTCTAATTATTCATGACTTAATATAACTTTTAATCACATATTTTAAATAGGCTCAGCTTAATTATTGTAAAGTTGCTAGACCTTAGAATTTTATTGGTTTTTGCCGAGCGATCCTGCTGTTATGGTTTTATAGCTTTTAAAGATAGATCCTTGACTTCTGAGAAGTGTTTTTAATATTTTTTTTATTTAATTAGCCATTGTGTTTATGAAATACATAATTTTAGAGATGTAATTAGAGAAATTAAATTAAAATGTAATATATTATTAAATTTAAAATTGCAAATCATTTTTGTCTATAGTAAAGTCACTAATAACTAACAGGGCTGAAAAGTCAGAATCGATAGATATGTATCGACAGTAATTCGGACTACGATTAAAGCCTAAAGTACGGTGACTTAATTTCTAAAGCTATATTTTGAGTAACAAATATTTTGTTAAACAAAGATATTTTATTTAAAGAAAGCGTTTTAATTTATAAGAGATAGTTTTAACTATATCACAGGGCCATAGGAAAGCAATTGTTTTGTGCCTAATGACAAAAATGGCATTTTATATATTCTTTAACATCGTAATATAATTTCTTTATTAAATAGTTAACCCTCTCTATGCTACAAATAAATATAAAAATTAGCCACCGTTGCGACACATTTTCTATAATCATATTTTGTGCGAAATATTTTAATTAGACAATAAAAAATATTATTATTATCTATTCATAATATTTAGCTGATAATTAGTCGTGTTTTCTTTGCTGCTCAGTGTTGCCATATAGTGTAATAATAGTCCAGGTCAAAAGCAATAAGATCGTGCCATCGCCGTGAAAACGCTCGATTATCAAGCGTTTATATTAAGGCTTTTTATGACAATATTACAAGTGGGAATCAAATAAGATACATCTAAACCGAATTTTGCCCAAAAGGAGAGCGCAAAAACAATTATCACTTCTCAGAAGTCAAAAATTCACGTCAAAAGCAATAAAATCGTGTCGGCGCTGTCGCGGTGGGAACGCTCGCTACCGAGCGCTCCCGCCGCGACAGCGCCGACACGATTTTATTGCTTTTGACGTGAATTTTTGACTTCTGAGAAGTGATAATTGTTTTTGCGCTCTCCTTTTGACCAAAATTCGGTTTGAATATACTTTGATCAGCCTTTTTATATTATAAGTCCATAGTAATGTCGGTAAGAATAGCTATCATATTTTTAAAACATAGTGTAATATCGAAATGTAGACGAACTACGGAGCAATATGTGAGATGCGATTTCTGTCTGCACTTATTCTTCCGCTTATTTTCCCCTGAGAGATGAGTTGACTTAGTTTGTATTTTGGACTTGATGTAATGAAAGTTATAAAAATAAAATTAGTTTCAGAAATTTTATCAGGTTAGGTTTGGGTTTGAACAGCAAATGGACGTTTCGCAACTGTAAATTTATATAAAACTACATATAATTTTTTTTAGGCATATAATAGAAAACTAAAATCTGTTCATTTTAATAATAATGGTTATTGTGAAAGTACTACCTAGAAAATGTGTGCTTTTGAAGGCAATGTTCCGCTTCTTTTATTTCTTGTATAATATGTTTAAGGGCTAAAGGAACTTATACATGAAATACATCATTATATATGTACATTTCAAACAAGTGTAGTTTAGTTCAGATCATTATTTGCCGTCAGTTTTTACTTTTTTTTAAAATATATTCTTGCTATGGTTTTTCCCGAGTTGGGCATCTCAAGGTGAATGGACCCCGGGTATTTGTCCCCCCCACAGTCTCACAAATGTTTCTCACTTATATTTTCTGAAATTCACTAACGTATACTGACACTTTTAAGGTTAGAAAATGGCTTGAAAATTACTATTTCGAATATATAAATAAGAGTGAATTCGGATTGCAATTTTTTTGTAGTAACTACGAAAACTTGATTTTCAATGACGATACATAAATTTGCGCTTAGGTTTATTAGACCCTGAGGCAATTGGTTAAATGTTAACCGTTCGGCTATGAAAAGTCTCGACTTGTTTGAATAGACCATAGCGTTCTAAACCTTCCAAAATCATCAAAAATTGTTCCTATATATTCGGCAGAAACATAAGGAACATGTTTATTTCTCAACTGCGTCAAAAAATGCACGTTTCAATTTCCTTGTTTTATGAGCTAGTATACAATCAAACGAATTGGAAGGCTCGGAATCTTACTCTAGATTTCGCCCGGATTTTAATAAAATTGTATTTGGATGACCTTACAGATCCAACCAGGTAACTCTTAATGTTTAATGTTTGAACTTTTCTTTATGATCTGATAACCTTTGGTGCACGCTGCCGATCTCAAAGTCGGTGGTTTAAACGAACGCGTTTTGAGAAAACTTCGCACGTCAGTTCCGCCCATAAATTGGCAATCCCGGCCGTCGGGTAATTAAGTTCGCTTTCGTTCCGCCGGGAGTGGTGCGCATTACCCTCGTCGGTAGTTGGTAGTGCACGCACCGGCCGCGACTCTACGTCCACTTAAAATAGTTTCTGCGGTCGTGTCCGCCGGGTCCATTTGATGGGACGGTCGGGTCACGATTCGTCAATCACGGGGATGGCGTGCGTGAGCAGTGCCCAGCGCGTACATGTGTGCCCGGCGTACGCGTGTGTCGTGACAGTGAACACACACGTGTGACAATGTTGATGTGATGTACAGGGTAGTCGCGAAATGTCCAATCTATACTTTTGCTGAAGAACAACAAAAGAATCTTCTTCTTTTTAGAAAATTTCCTGACATTTCTTAAGTTTGAAGACTTATATTAGTTATATGTTTTATTTAATCCATCCATTTCTCATGAATCATATGTTCAAATAACTGGTAAATATCATAAATACAAATACGTAAAACATTTAAAAATATTATAGAAATATATTTTTTTTAAAAATAACATTCCCGTAAGCATATAAAAAAATTTTGATACCAGAAAGTAACTTATTAATACAAATAAAAACAGATTCTAAAAAAGTAAAAAAGGGTTACTCCACACCGAGCAAGCGAATTTAATACAGTCAAATGAGTTGTTTATTTAATGAAATTTTATTTTTTATTGGTGATACGCTTCTTTTGCTTAATATTGATTTTAGGGTGTGCAATGAGAGTAAACCCTTAGAGTCTGATTTCTACGATAGGTTTAGTAAAATTGAGTCCAGATATATACCCCAAGCTTTCTTGTTAAATTTCAAGAAGTGGAGGCAAATGTTTTCTGCATGTAGTGCAAACTATTGTTTCGAGTTTTTGTTGATTTATTTTATTTAAATATAATATTTATAGATTTTTGTAACTGAATTGAAAATAACTAGTTATGACGTCTGTGTCTGCGGCTTATATGTTTGTCCCAAATCCGCGAGGATTAGTTATAATAATCATATATCTAATTCTAGTAGCGCCATCTTAGAGTTGTGGCATGCGTTTTGTAGATAGAAATGGAAATATATTTCACTTTTTGTCAACACATAAAAATGTAATGTGAGGTTTACGATTTTTTGGGTAGTTTCTAGTCATGATAATGTACTAAATTTTATATTTTAACATATTTTTAATTTACTGTAGTAGATCTTTTTGTTCGGATGGTGATATGGTAGTTATTGTCATAAATAAATATAATATAAAAAATAATGTATCTTCTGATTATAACACTGTATTTATAATTTTCAACTACCTTCTTGATATTGCGAATTATATTAAAAAAACATTAACAATTAAAAGACTTGATAGATTGAAGGGAATAGTAAGATGATATATACAAAAAACTACGCTTTCAAAACGATATTTATATTTTTTTGAATTTACATTGAAAAAAACTCACCTCTTAATTTTAAAACAAATTGAAATGACGCGCAGCAAAAATTTTAGCAATAATACTTTTTGAAATATTTTCCTATTTATAAAATATTTCAGTGTACTGAGTAATTTACTAATTATTTTAATATATGATTTCAATATCTTTGCGAAACACACTGTACTTTTGCGGAATATTTGCGTTATTGAATATGATCCAATGTGTGCTTAATGATATAGAGTACATATACTGTATGCTTTATAATATGAACTCGCTCGAAGGATGTAATATATTGTGTATGTTACATTCATATATAAATTACAGCAAACTATCACATTACGGACATTGCTATTATAGTCTGACTATTGACATTGAAAACAAAATTAATCTACAAAAATACTATTACTATTGATATGATGACAGATCAAAAGAGGATTGCCAATAACTGCAGTATAATTGAAAATAAAAATGATCGTGTTCGGTGCGAGCTTGAGACGATTCGGTACTACCATTATACCTTTCTGTAGGTATGACCGATGACCGGTTTTAAATATCCCTGGAGCTGATTGCCCCAGGTTGGCTGTAGATCGCCTGCAGCTCTTCTCACGAAGGTCGTTCTTGTGTCTCCGCCTACCGACCCCGACCCCGACTGCTACCACGACATATCGGTAGCGCTTCCCAAAGTTTTACCCTTTAGCAGAATAAAGGAACTTCCCTAACAAACATATCTTAATACTACAATGATTTGATCTAATATGATATAACTTCTCTTCCGCTGATTTCTATTACTGAAGCTTATAATATTATTCCTTTTTATCAAACATGTACTTTACCTTATCTATATTTCAACATTTTCATAATTAAAGTCTTTATTTTCCTAGCTAAGCCTTTGTCCTTCAATCTACTTTTGCAAACTTTTTTTAAAAATTAAGTTTGATATACAAAGGTGTGTTATATGTATATATGATATATACTAGCGAGTGTAATATTAGAGATAAGAATGTATTCTGATATGATTTTACTGAAATGACAAATTAAAAAAAAAGCTTTAATGTTGTACTAGTAATTTAGAAACCACGATATTATGTTCC